>NW_025109862.1:0-38136 GCF_011392965.1 Frieseomelitta varia | reverse complement strand
TTTTTTTTTTTTTTTTTTTTCTTATAGAGAGCCGTATCGAATCTGAGATACGCATTATCTATTTTTAATTTAAAATTTTCAAGACTTTTTGTGTCCTTGAAGATGAAAATTTCCTATCCAAGTGTGCATCTATATACGAGCAGCTGAAATCTAATTATAAAAGTTTATTTAATATATATTAAATTCATTTTGAATATTTATAGTATTACTTTATTATTAATTTTGTTTTAGTATTAATATTATAATTAATATTTATTTTTATTATTAATTTCGAATATTAAAAGTACATTTAATATATACTAAATTCATTTCAATTGAACTGTTCGATTTCCGAATTCTTTTTTTTACATAACAAAAGTCTCAAATATTTGATAAACTACCGTATAGCACGGTGAAGACAAGTTTTCAAACGTCCGAAACAATGAGAAACTTTAGAAACATAATTGAATTTATTTCCAGAAAAATTGTGAATGTACTTCAGTCTATATACGTAATACGAATGCTTCTTTTATTCCACCGGTCGTCGTCACTCGTTAATGAGAATCCGTTAAGAATTAATTAATCGCGAAACCGCGGAATCTCGTCGGCGAATGTTACATAAGCGGGATCCCCGGCAGAATTATCCGGCCGTCCGTGACAATGAGCAATTAATGAATAATAAGTTTCATCGCTTTTATCGATACATGTTACTTGGCGAAACGCATGAATGAATGGCCGAGCGTTGTGCACGCGTGCGCGCGCGTCTCGCCGAGCCAGACCTCCGTCATGCGATCGCTTTGAATTCGTGTTACGTCGATCGTAAAGAATTAATAAATGTCTCCTATAATTATATACACGCCGCCGCTCGTTCACGTTCAATGACACGGCCGGTCGTACCGTATTCTCGCTCCTTTTTCCATTCTTTTTTTTTTTTTACTACTCATTTATCACACACGCCGGCTAATAACAGCACCGCGTGAGCAATGGCTTTATTCATTTGCATGAATCTAACACCGATGGCTAAACGATCGTAAGTCACCGCGGGACTTCATTCATCCGAGCTTATCGAAAAGTTGGGACTTTAAACATTTTTCAACGCTCGGAGTTAAATAAAAAGGAATCGTACGGAAGATTTGAAGTGGTCGTTGCGAAATTTTCATCTTCAGCATCACGTCGGAAATGTTTTCAATGCCTTTGGTGAACATGTTATCATCGCGTAATATAATAAAGGCTAAATATTGTAAGTGTCATTTATTTGTAAAAAAAAAAAAGAATGAAGTTACAGGATTCATGTTACAAGCAAGAAGACTTTTTTGTGGCTTGAAGCCACGAGGAAATCAATAATGAAATAAATAGCAATTATCCTACTCGAGTGGCCACGAGGGTTAAACGAACTCGAGATTAGATCTATTACGTAAACAGGGTGTTCACTCGGTCAGTAGTCGAGTCGAAATTGCCAAGGCTTCTTGCCCGACCTAATCCAGAACGATTCGATCCGAATTAATTCGTGGCACTTGCCCGTAAAACGGAAGGGATCCCTTGCTCGAACACAGGAGTTAGGGCATCTTATTGCCGATCTTTATCGATGGCCACGATCGGAATCCATAATGAGGACCCGATCGTCGCTATTAGCGTGACCGCCCTTTTGAATGGTGCCGCTACCGCGGGCCATTTTATTCTTCGTATATCTGGCTCATCCTTTCGTATTAATCCTACGAGCCTGCGTAGAATTTATAGTTCTCGATCGACACACGGTATTACCAACCATCAGGGTCCGATCTGTTGCGGGACTTCGTGTCGCGAGTTTAAAAATCCTTCCCTATTTACTCTCGTACTTTATTAGAACAATTCGAGGACCAGTTTGTTCGCTCCGGAGATTAAGTATCTCAATCTTAATCGCGAGTTTATACGGTTCGCGATCTTTTTTTTTGTGTGTGTGTTTTTGCGTTGCTTGAAATGACTGCAAGTATACACTGTTATTCAAGAGACTTGAGATATTTTTGATAAAGACAAGTATTGAAATTTCCATAATTGATGCAAATTGTGAGTTTCAGATTTTGTTGATAAATTTGTTAATATATTATTTATTATAAATAATAAATATAATAATATATAATTATTAATATATTAATATATATAATATATATAATAGTTTTTGATAAATTTGTTGATATATTATTTATTGTTAACTATCTAATGTACATACATAGTATATAAGTGTTAATATACTCTCAGGTTTAATTTGAAAACTAAAGATATTAAATTCTGTAATTTATCTCTCGATTGTGGATCAGATATAATGATTGTTCCAAGATAATTGAACGGGAACGTAGAAGGAACCTTATTATTAAGACGTTGGAAAGAGAATTGTTTAAATTTTTGTATACCTTCAAATAGGGAATGATAAAGCAGAAAAATTTTTTAAAATATTATACCTATGATTATTCGAAGGGTAGAAGAGGAAAATTTCTACATAAATGAAAGGTTTCGGAAGTTTTACATCTGCTTGGAAGCAAAAATTTCATGCAAGACACTTAGATATATCTATTTTCCAAGGATAAAAAATATTATACTATTTGAGATGTGAAAAGTTTCGAGAAAAATTGTGAAATGAACGATAAACTTTATACGTTCAAGTACGTAGTTCAATGTTCTCCATTTCTCAGTTCCATCCAATATCAATATCAGAAATGATCTTTTTTTTTTTTTTAATAAAAAGATTTTAATCTTAAGATTAGAAACGTATTGTCTCGAGATTTATCTCCAGATACAACACGTATTTATCTCAAGATACATTCGAAGCTATCAATAACTAGCGCGGGTGTGAGTGTGTACGAAAGTCACGCGCCAGTTGTCGACTTAGTTGATTAACTTATACTTGCGCGATGTCGTCCAGATGTCACTGAAGAACCGATCGTGTGTTAACAGGTGCTTTTAATTCAGCCGTACCAGGCACTTCCACCTGCTGTTGGGTCCTCGCTGTTGAATTTGAAGGATTATCGACAGACAGTGACTAACAGACTCTGTTGGTCAAACAAGAAGGAGCAAAACTTACAAGAGCAAGTGCAGTCATGATGGGAAATTTTCGTTAATCACAAATCCCGCTGAAGCAGGTGAGAAATAATATACAGGGTGTTTCGCAACTTGTGGGACCCACTTCGGGAGCTGATTGTACGCCTAAAAAAAGTCATATAAATATATGTCCTATCTGTATTCGTTTATGAGATATAATGAATTTTATAAACAGAGCAAACTCTAGTAAGCTAGTTTTACCAGGAATGGTATATTCAATTTTCATAATAATCATAATTGGGATGAAGAAGACCCACATGTTATTGCGCATTCAAGACATCAACACCGGTTTAGTTTAAACGTATGGGCAGGAATAATTGATAAATTTTTAATTGGACCTTTTTTTCTTGATGGGAAACTAACAGGCACAAAGTACGGTGATTTTTTGAGCACGCGTTTACACGAAATATTAGAGGAAGAGTTCCAGTCGATATTAGATTATTCGTATACGGTTTATGCATGATGGAGCTCCGCCGCATTTTATCCGAGTGGCTAGGCAATTTTTAAATCAACACTTTGCAAATAAATGGATTGGTCGTGGAGGTCATGTTGCATGGCCTGCTCGTTCTCCGGATTTGAATCCATTAGATTTTCATTTGTGGGGACATTTAAAATCTATTGTATACACAACATCGATTGAAAATGCTGAAATACTACGAAATAGAATAAAGCGAGGCTTCCGACAAATTCGAGAAACACCAGGAATGATAGAGAGAGTAACCAGATGAATGACAAGACGCGTGCAGGCTTGTCTTCAAATGCAAGCTGGTCATTTCGAGCATCTTTTGTAGTAGTAATTAAAACAGAAAATTCATTATATCTCATAAACGAAGACAGATAGGACATATATTTATTTACTTATGACTTTTTTTCATTATTTTTGGCGTACAATCAGCTCCCGAAGTGGATCCCACAAGTTACGGAACACCCTGTATATACAGTAATTCACGCAAATATTTGAGTACTTGTCACAGAAAAAGTTTCATGTGTATGTTATGTAACGTGTAAAACATTGTAAAATTCTATTAATAATGAGAAACTACTAAATTGGTAAAATTTGCAACTAATTTCACAATGTGTTGTAGAAGTTACAAGATATTTATCGTAACTGTATATTTAGTAAAAAATTAATATACAGTACGTGTAGCTGTCTCAAGCTATAATAAATAAATAATAAATGTTAAATATCGTCCCACTGAATGTTAAGATTTATTAATGTAATGAATAATTGATTGTTGTGAAACTTGCAACACATATCTTGTACTTTTTATATGTATTTTTAGACTAACTAAATTTAACTAACATTCATCCTGACGATCGAATGTCAGTATAGTGTTGATGAAATTTCAAAGATTTTGAAATATAATGCATTTGTAAAAAAATTCCAACACTTTCACGAGCAAGTGTATATACTTTACAACGTAATAATGTACAACAATGAACTACCTCTGTTATTTTAATCGACACGCGAGAGAATGTATTAACGATAATTACGATGTATCTACGGAGCTTGCAATATAGATTTTAATATGTTTATATATGAAATTACGAAAAGAGTTTAACGTTTCCCTGGCCCATGGAAACGAAAGATTAAATATATCGCGGTTTGAATCGTTAATTATAATAATTGATTATAATATCAATAACAACATTGTTTAATTATAATTTCATTTTTGATTATTCGTCATCAGCTTGCGCGGATGGGATCGAATGACCGGATTTTAGATTTCGTTTCCAGGAAATCTCGTTTCCTGAATTTCTAGGAATTTTCATGCCGCGAGTTGTGGTTATAAATACATAATATTATTCGGATGATTGGAACAGTGAACAGTGTTCATAATTCGTGTTAAAATTTCTGAAAAATAGAAATACAGCAGAATTTCGTTCACACGAAACCAGTTGATGTTGAGCTTCAGATATACAAACTTGCGATTGATCAACTCTTGTTCTTGAACGAAATTCTACCGTAATTTGCTATTGATTAGTATAATAAATTTGCAATATGCAATAAGAAACAAAAAGTAGCAGAATTTATAAAATAAAATGTAAAACACCAGTTAATAATATGTAAAATTTAAGTTTTGGTATTATTTTATTTTTTAACAGAATCAAAAATATAAACAAGAAATATTGGTATTATAAGTAAATTATTTCCCAATATGTGTAAATTATATTTCGAAAGTAGGAGATAAAAAAAAAAGCGTTGTTGAGAAAAATATTTAAGCACGAGAGAAATGCGGCCAAGGAGTAACTTCCGGTTGTAGGAAAACCGTAGGAAAACTGACCTGACTTTTCAAATATCCTCGCCCGTTACACCACTGGCGTAACACGATTTTCCCAAATACCTTTTCGAATCTATGCCCAGACACTTCCGCAAGAATAGTTGTAACGTAAATATTCTTAAATTTGCAATATTCTTAAATTTGCAATATTTCCAGTTGATATTGTCTCAGAAAATGTGATTGATTAACTTTCACTAAATTAGTACTAACGCAATTATAATGGTTTAAAAATATTAACGTGATACGTATTTAATTTTACACTGATATCGAATTATATAAAACAAACATGAGGATTGCGTTGTCTAGTCCAAAATGTTTCGTGGCAATGAAATTATATCTAAACTGTCAACAAACAATAGCAGAAAGATCGATGTGTTAAATGGTAGCCAACACAATCAGTACATTTTCAGCGATTGCTGAATTATCTTTTCCCTTCCGAGAAAAGAAAACCGCCTGAAGGTGTTTCTAGAATCCAGGCCGGAAGTGCACAGAAGTCGCAGCTTTCGAAGACGATCGTAAAACGCCCCGCGAGTTCCCCGATGTTTCCTTATCCCCACCGCGAATACCATCGACATCTAGTTCCCATTCTGCCGCTAGATGAGAAAGTTCAGTAATCATATCAAAAGAAAGTTTAGATCATTTTTGACATCGTTTTATCGTTGACAATGAAAAAAGAAAACTGAAGGAAAAATCATGAGGAACAAAGCATAGCAAATACGTAGTATTCATACTTCACCCATTAATTATTATAGGGTACTTCGAACATTTTTTTCTTACATTTCTGCACGTTCTAAAACACAAAATGAAATTTGCTTCCAACAAATATAACAAGTAGGTATTTTAATATATGAAATAAATATTTAAATATTATTAATATTATTAAAATTAATATGATTTGGCAGCGTGGATATTTTTATCAAAAATATCCGCCATTACCATGAAATAAGTGCAAGTATTTTTTTCAAATCAATTAGAATCGTTTGAAGCGGTCTCGCGGATACGCAAGCGATTCATAATGCTCGAATAAGGCTTGCTTACGTCGTCGCGGCCTCGTCCAGAGAGCAAGGACATTCATTGGCCACAATTCATCTGTCGCGCAATGCTCAACCAATCGTAAACCCGACTAGCGCTTTACTTCCGTCGCGAAGCCACGCGTTCATCGTCTGTCCTCGTGTACGTTGGTCTCCGTTTGTCGTGGCACAGGTATTACACTTATACATTCGCTCGCATACAGCGGTGCTCGCGAGTGAACGGGTTTAAACGGTTGGTACGCGCTCGTTTCCGCGGTCAGAATCGTTGGCGCATTCCCGCGCCGGCAATAAGAGCCGCCGGTTAAAACTTCTACTTTCCACTCTCTACGATCGTCTCTTCCCTCCCTTTCTTTCGGTTAGTTGTTCGTTTCGCGGCGTTAAAATCGCCCGATAACGAGGTCGACGATAAACGAGAGAGACGCGCCAATTCGACGGAACATTCGCTCACAGGCTCTCCCTTCTTCGATCTTCGCAAAGTAGCAAATACAACGAATCTCGGTGACACCAGATGAAACGCGTTGCAGGTCGTCACGGTCGGCGGGTTCGATCTCTTTGAAAACGTCGATCTCTGCCTGACCGACTCGTCGTTGTCAATCACGAGCCAATCGAACGCGATCGAATTCTCCTCGAGCCGTTTCTTTCGAATTCCCCGGCCGAAGAATTCCGCAACGCCGCCGTGGATCCTTCGTCCCCCCTCCCCCTCCCGCCCTTAACTTCCGTACGAACGAGCGGAATCGATCGAAATTCAAGTTACAGGCACATAGGGACTTTCACGCGCGCAGCGAAACGTCGCAGTTCCTTCTTTGTCTGTTAAAAGCGCTGCGAACGCGCTTCGGATATGGATGTATATGTATGCACGTAAGTAGACACCGTGCAACAACGAAGGGAGAAAGAAGTTGGCTTCTTGTTGGCGGAGGAGGAGGAAGACATTTTCACCGCGCCTTCACGGAGAAAACGACTTCGCTTAGAACTGCCTCGCCGACGGCTGTGGCCGTCGCGCGATACGTCGCTGTACGCTTCTCGCCGAGCCTCGAGCCACGGCTCTCCCCTCGGGCTGCTTACGGAATGTCGTGCAAAATCGCCGAAATTAACCGGCCTGCCGGCGAACGACGATCGACGATCGATGCGTCGTCTCGCGTGCCGTTGTTTCGCGATTGAAGCGTCCCGATGACGCGACCCGTTTACCCGATACCGAATAAAAATGTTCGCGGTGAATTTTCTTTGGCTGCTCGCCGTATGGAAGGTGGCGCGCGATATCCGTGCGGCGTTGTCTGCTGCTGGCTCGCAAGAGCCGAGGCCTCTCGTGGCGCTCTTACGCTGCTTGCCGCATACAGGCTGACAGTCAGTGGCGGGTTTCGAAGCTAACGGCGTTGGGCAGACTCCCTCGTACTCCGGGGGCCCCGGTGTCTACGAGTTCCCCGTTTCGTAGCCTCGAAATCGAAATCGAGCCACGGTTTTCAACTGCGCATCGAACGCTCGAATTATTCCTGTATAAAAAACCCTATTAGAATTTCTTCCCGCATAAATGCACGATCGTTTTCACGCGTGTATATGTATAATTCGTTTTCTCGCAGACACATTTCAATTTTTATGTGGCAAATTGCGTTTTAAATGTTGAATGAATTAAATTGTTAATTTTCGATGAATCTTTGATTTGCGAGAGTTGTGGAAAAATTTCTGGGATTATTGTAGCGATCGTGCTACGTGGTTTATGGATGGATTTCAGTTGCGATTTTGTATCGTTCGATAATGTATAATTCGGCCACGGACGACGTAAGAAACTTGCTGATAAACGGCGCCAGAAGTGCGAGGCTCGCGAAATAATTCTCGGCGGTACACCTATCGAATTGCCTAAGTCATTTTGAGTTTTTTTTTCCCCTTTTTTTTTTGCGCCCGGATCAAATTTTTCATCGTGGCTGAATTCATTCTCCCGTAACTTTCATCGAGCGAGACCAGGCTATCGTGAACTTTCTCGCGTAGAGCAATTTTTCACGCCGATGTTAGTGCAAATAATTTTATGTGAAGAACCATTCTGGCAATTTCTTTATGATAATTCTTGCGTTTAACTGGACAGAATTGATTTTTACGAGAGGTGGTATTCCAAAGAGATCAGAACTTTTGTACTTTAAACAGTGTTAAACAATTAACATTTTCTGAGTTAAATTTCGCTCACTTCGAAGCAGAACTTACATTGAAATTTTTAGCTTTTCAAATTCTTTCATTCGTCTGTAGTAAAGATTTATGGTGTTTGAAGTGACGTCTCCTAATTACGATTCTAACTACGCTACTTAGTAGGAGAATAAATTTCAAATACTTTGGTCCCGTCTATTATTATGTTTACTTGTGGTAAGACTTTAAGGACACGTGGTCTTTCCCCTACTCTTTCTGCCTCGAACAAGTGCTTTCCATCTACGCTAGTTATTTCTCGCGATTTTTTACCACCATACACGCGTCATAAATCAGGGTATAAATCAGGGTTTATATAAAAGCATTGATTACATTTCAAAATCATACATTTAAACAATGAATTTCCTTTCTATGAGCAACCTGAATGGCATAAACAATCCGAGGATATTCAATATCAATTATACAATTAATTTACGTGGCGTGAATAGAACGCACCCTTCCGTCTGTACGAAATCTACCACCGGTCGAATGTCGACAATATGCTGTTCGCTTTTCGATGTACAATGGCTTTTAAAAATAATTTATTGAATTCGAAATCCAATCGGTCGGCGTAGTAAATCATTGAAACGCGCGGAACTATTTTAATTTTCTCACGCGTATTTTGATAGATATATCGAAACAATTTAGCTAACGCTCTAATGGATTCGTATTGTCGGAGACGGCACCGTTCGCGCACGAAAAATAAAAAAAAAAAAAAAATTATTCAACGGAACATCTAAATCATCGGGCATGATCGCGCGTCGATATTCATGAAATTCATTCCGCATGATTTCGTACGAACAAAAATATATACAATAGCGCGTGTTACTTCGGCCACACACGGACAATCGGCAACGTGTGAAAATAAATTCTAAAACTTTCTTTCGTGAACATTAAAGTATCCCGCTCCTTATTGCAACTTTGCAAACTGGATAATTTACTTCAAACTGGACAATAGCCAGAACCCTTTAATTTACGTTCACTCGAGGGACGATTTTTTCCTTTTTTTTTTTTTTTTTTTTTCAATTTCTTTCCACCGAGATTAGGTAAATATTAATTTACTCGGCGATCTCGACGATAATGCAACCGTAAATCCCTGCGTGTATTTATATATACGTTATATAACGATCGATGCGAATCAAAAATTGTCTTCTCTTTTCGCAGAAGTTCAAACAAGAGCAATTCGATTTTACGCGATTTTTCCTTCTTCGGTGTGGATACGATTTTTTAACATAAAAAAAAAAAAAAAAAAGAATTTTCTATGTAAGAAGATCGCAGCGAGCGATTCGGAGACACATACGGGAGGAAGCGAGAGGCACGATGGGTTGAAGGTACGGCACTGCGTGCCGTGCCGTCGTGCTAGAGTGCAGGTGGGCCGAGGTCCAACGGAAACAGCCGAGCGCACGCTCGGGGGAAAACCGAGCGGCGGCACTCGACGAGTACTGTTGTCAGAGTATTCAGTAATGCTTTGCATGGCCAGCCAGTCGCTACTGGGTTCGTTGGTGAGAGTCGTGTCGTTCACTCGAGGTGATCGTGTGGTGTTACTCGACGAACCAGACAGGCTATATCCAGAAACGCGAGGCACAAGTAAACGACGACGAATGTATTCGCAATCGTGAGAGTGCGTTTCGTGAGACTGCGAGAGAGAAAACGAACGCAAAAGCCGTTTCACCGTACCGAGCGTACACCGACGGTGGAGCTCCGATTTCACGTACTGTTTCTTCATTGAAAATAACAAACCAGTGCGATACACTGTGTATGGTACACGAGCGACCCAAGATGCTGTCGTCAGTGCTAGCGAAATAATAATGTGGTGCGACGTTAGCCAGGTGAGTGAGAAGTGCTGCATCAGTTTCTTCTCTTTTTTTCTTTCTCTGTCCAGCGAATATTTCCTTTTTTTTTTTCTTCCTCCTCCTCTTGAAAACTGTGTTCGCCTGCCTCTAACGTTCATGTATGGCCAGCCGAAAGAGCGTTACGTGAGCACAACAGCGCACGACTGCGAGGTGGTTGTGTGTACCGTTTCGCCCGTCCAAAAATCCAAAGCTTGATCTTTGTTGTTCGGTGTTTCTTATAAGGAGAGAGTTTTTCTTCCCCTGGATCGTTTCCAGCCGTCGTGTATCTTGATCGTGCCTGGTACAAGTGGTTCAGTGTGTGATGAACGCCTCGGATGTACACGATCGTTACGACTCTGCAACTCTTCGAGCATCGAGGAGAATACGTCTCGTTCCCGAAGCGACGAACGTTACTTGCGTCTGAAAGTCTCGTAGCGCCTTGAAAAGGTTGACGCACAAGAACGGCAGGGAAGGCGGACAAAAACATGCGTGCGATCCGTTTTGTCGTGCAATCGTTTGCGACTTCTCGTCTCATTTCGTGCGTGTGCACGAATCGATTCGAAAACTGCATTTCGAAATCCCCGTAAGAGATCCGTCGGCCGCGCGAGCCGCTGAAATTCCCCGGATCGTTTTCAAGTGGCTGAAACGAAAAATTTCCGATTCTTTCTCGTCCGTCGATTTCCAAAACCCTGATGGAAGAATCGTTACGAATCTTTCGTTTTCGTTCCATCGGCCCCATCTTTACATACTACCACGAAAAGGATAACCAAACGATCTGCACGTGAGAATCGGCGAGGTTTCACGTTTTCACCACCGCGCTGAGGACGAGTACGGTGGTGGATCAACGTCGTGCCGAAGTGTCAGATTTGACGCGTGGTAACCTCGTGTTCAGTAGTTTGAATTCGAAGCGATCCCGCGTTTCCTTGGGCTTGGGGACGAGCGGTGGCGGGAGGGGGGCGGGGGTAGAGGCGGCAGCGGCAGCAGCACAGCAGCAGCGGTGCAGAGAGAGAGAAGAGGTGGTTGAACAGGGGGGCGAAGAGGTAGGACGGCGGCCGCGGTGCTGGGTGGCGTAGTTGGAACGACGAGGGAAAGGGCAGTGGGGAGGAGGGACGGTCTAGGTGGCTGTGGTAACGACGGTGGATCGTGGGTCGCTACGTGGAGGGGAGAAATCGTAACGAGCGAGAGAGAAAGAAGTAGCGATAGAGAACAAAGGAGAGACGTATATATATATGTATGTGTGTGAGTGTGTGTGTGTGTGTGTGTGTGTGAGAGAGAGAGAGAGAGAGTTGGCATGTGTATATATGTTCACACACACGCGCAATATGAGAGACAAAGAAAGAATTCTCGATAAAGAGAGAAAGCGAGATAGAGCGAGATAGAGAAAGGTGACCGGAGGCTCCGAGGCTGCCTCTTCTTTACTTGGCCAACGCTGTGGAGGAAACCTAGCGTCGCCTGTGCGCCGCGCGCGCGGAGCAAGGAGAAGGGTACGACGTTCAGACGTTCACTAAGTGGCGGGGAGGAAGGCACGATTATGACCAACCATCAAGGGGGCAACGTCGTCATGGTTACCGCGACGACAACAACCCGACTCTGTTCTAAGGGATGTTTTTAAAAGCATATATTTGCCTTTGCTCTCTTTTTTCTTTTTTTTTCTCTCGCCGATCGCGTGGCGGCGATAACGATGACTACTTTTTTCCCCTTTTGATTCGCCGAGTATACGCAATCATTTTGGTGGTCCGGTTTCGCTAGATCAACCAAAGCTCTACGTACCTCTTCCAAGCAATATACATTTTGCCACTTTTCGGAACAGTGGGCTATCACTGCTGAAATTTAGAAATCGAAATATTTCATCGTTGTATAAAGAATTTGTAGGAATTTGTACTTTAGCCTGAGGATATTTCTTCTTCTTCTTCTTCTTCTTCTTCTTCTTCTTCTTGCCTTGTGGTTACAGCTAGAGTTTTTTTTCAATGGATGGGTAGTAGATAGCTATGCGTCTCAGTGGTGAACTTGCAGACTTTGAATATTGGCTAAGATGCTTTGTGTCAGTGACATACATGATAGGTATTCCGAGAAATCGCATTGCTCGCGTGATGGCTGGCTCTCGATCCGACGGTGACTTTGTGCTCCGGTCGAATCTGTGGCTCCTAGTACTCCTGATATCTTTACTATTTTATTATTCACCAGGAAGTGCGCCATAAGAGTTTCAACACTTTGGATCGTAGTGTATTCTCAAACAAGACGGTGCGGTCTTTTCGCAAATTTCTACGTGTTTTCACTTACCTTAGTCCGTCTTCTTCGTCTTGCAACCTTCAATTCTTGAATTATCGAATTTCGGTCATTTACTATACACAATATACGAAAATTTATATGTAACGCGCTACGATTTTATATATTTTTGACTTTATTTCACGAGAGTTTGCTGAAGTAGAGTGTACGATCGAGAGTTGAACGCCATCCGTCGGACAGTGTTGCACAACAGTTCTGCCATCGAATTGAACCGATTAAATTTTTACGTATTTTGGAATGTTACAACTATGATGACTTCTTTTTCTTTTTTTTTTAATCGTTGGACAAAAAGTTCCAGAAAATTCTCAACTTGTTAGTAAAAAAAATAGTAGCACCGCTGTTAGTGACAGATAGTGCTTGGTACTGTTATATAAGTGGGATATTTTCTTCCGATACAGTCGACCGATCGATCAGCTAAAACTGACGCGTAATTTCGTCGATGGACGTGGTCAAGAAATCGATCAATTATTTTTGCAAAGAAAGAACGTTTTTTTTCCTACGATTTCCGTGAAAAACTCGCCCCTTTCGTTCCCAATGGAAAAGTCGAAATTAATTAAAAGTATTAACAAAATAAATAATGATTAATCGAGAAATCGATTTTTATACATTCTCTTTTAACTCTGATGAATTTAAGAGTTTAGAATTATCTTATACTTTTCTTTATCTTTATTTTGGTTTATAGATGTTGAAATTTTTGATGTTTCAATTTAATTGTTGTTTGGCTCAAAATAAAAGACTTGTATATACGGTTAATCTCATCAGATACAAATTCGATGATTAGTTTTTATTTCTTGAGACGAATGTATGATCCATTCCTACCCTTTCATTCCCATTGTAGTCGTATGACTACATATTTAAAATTATAAGAGTATATAGAATGTTTCATCATAAATTCATTTTGTATAAAAATTTTTATACATTTTCTGAACGTTAAAATTGTTTCATGAATTTCTTATTCCTCACATAACAGACGGAAAAGTATCTCTGACTTTCTTTTATGTACTAATTACTAAATAACCAAACCAACATGACGAACGTTTCTTACAGAATTCATTCCACAAAAATTTCGTCGATTTTGCATCCAAAAATACAGTTTGAAATATTCGTCCTTTCCGCGAAAGGAAATTATAGTAACTTCACATCAAATAAAATATTAGGATAGTTCGTAGTTTGAAAAGTTTCATTCGCTTTATCATCAGACTCGTTCTTTCTCACAATCGAACGAGTTTCTGCAATAAGTGGACAGCCGCGAGTATATACTTTTTCGACCGTAACAGCGTAAGTTCTTAATCAACGGCTGTTGGTAACGACGAACCTTTTTTTACGTTACCAAGCCTTCTACCCTTCTTTCTCTTCCAACAACACATACAAACCTTCAATAACCAACTAATGACAACTCGTAACGTATAATTTGTAAAATCTCCTAATAACAAGTGCCTAGTTCGAACGACACACGTTACTACCCGGCTAGGAGAGACAGGGTTAAGTAAAACCGGGAGGGATCAGCCAGACACACACAGTAGTAAACAGTTTGGATGGAAGATTTTCCAACGGGCAAAGGACAAAGAGACTTGGTGGCAATCGGGGGAACACGGCGTGTGCCGCGAGCACCGGGCGGCATAAAGCGGAGTCCAAATTTCCCTTCCCCCGTTGCCCTCCTTGGTCGGTCTGGCCTCCAGCAGCAGCAGCAGCAGCAGCAGCAACTCTCTCGTCCTCCTCCGCCTCCTCGTCCTCCTGCGGCGCATCGAGCCGCTCACCCACCATCACGGGCCATTAACGAGAGAGTTATCGACGCGCGATCTGTCAATAGGCTTCTCCCATTCATAAATTCGCCCGGCGTGCGGCGGCCGCATAGTTTTGCCGCGAAAACCACGTGGCGGCGGTGGCGCGCAACGTCCTCTCCGTCGAGTTGTGCACCGCAACGAGCCGAGGCTCTACTACGTGATTTACGGGCCGCGTCCCCGTTTTAAATGCATGCAGAGCAGCAACCGTGCGTGTGCAACGTGTCCTTCTCTTTCTCTCTGTATCGCCGGCCCGTTGTCGTCCCACCTTCCCAACCTTCTCTGTCCTTTCTGTCTTTCTCCTTCTCCGCCTCTCGTTCCGCTCGCTCGTTCCATCGCGTAATCCGCGCCGGTTCCTTCATGCGCGCGTGGTGTACGTCTGTTCCTCTGTGTGCGTGTTGGTTGCGTGTTGTATATCGTGCAACGTGGGAGTCGAACCAGAGATCCATGGAGAAAAGCCGGTCACACGGCGCTTTGTTGCCCTATATATCGGCTGTTTCTTTTTCTCTTTTTTTTTTTTTTTTTCTCATCTCGGTGGTCTCGTGCCGTCGATGGTTGTCTACTTGGGTTTTGATGGAGTTTGGAACGTTGGGACAACGTTGAGTGGAAGTGCGTATCATTAAACACGTATCGCTGGAGTTGTATTCGTGTCTATTGATTGGCTCTGTGTTTAATTCATTTCTTGAATAATCGGTGTAATCAAATGTACGTACATGATTGTATCTGTTGGTTCGTATGGAATAGAGAGCGGTTGGGGGGATGATTAAGACGTTCTTTTCGATCCAAGTGATGACAAAAGAGAAACGGTTAGCTGTTGAATGTTAGTTGTCGCAATAGGTTTGCTACATCTGATTTTTGCACGTTCACTTCATCTCTTCATGCACATTACTTTCTTTCATTTGACGAACTTTTACTCCTGTTAATTCAAGAGTATTCTCTAAATAAATAAGTGGTAATCACTTCAACAATTTGGCTCAACAGTTTGAAGCTAATTGTTGTTGTAACCAACTTTCGAAAGAGAAGATATATCAAACATTTCAATAACGTATCTTCAGATATTTGATACATCTTCTCTTGGATCTAACACAAATATAACAAATATAATTTAATCTTCTGGCTCCAATCATTTATAGAGAGAAAGAAAACGACTATTAATTCTTGATAAGCTACGAACTCTACGAAAACCTTAACCATCATTCGTTCTAGGTATTTCTTAGAACCGACTTCGCAGTTGTGTTTTTACCTTGCGTAGTAATGTAAATAAACCGAATTGAAACTCTCGGCGTGAGACTTGGACACTCAGTCCACCGATTGGTCATTTAATCTCGCATCATTCGTCTCGTTCACGCTCGATATTTCTCACGTTACATCCGATGCCATTCAGAGCCAAGCAATCTGACGAAAGAAAACAGCCGACAATTCTTGGAACTTCACCATCTCATACAGTGTTTGTAATAAGAATACTAAACAGCCCTATATATACAACGCAATGTAAATAAGGTTGTGTTTCAGGTTCATTCTATTGTTTATGGTAGTAGTAAACTGTAGTAGAGTTTCATTTATTGAAACGAAATTTTCATTAGTGTCTATTGAATTGATTTATCTGAATCGTAGCTGCGTTATGTGTCGTAGAGAGTTTTGATAAATGGAGAATTTTATTACGTTCCATGTTTTTGATTTTAGAAAAGATTATACCTTATATGTATAAACGTGTCCCCTTTGTGTTTAAATCAGTTCAAATGTGACGTTGTGTATTTCGTATATTGTCACAAATTATCTTTTTTAAAACCTTCATGATAATTTTAAGAATATTTAGAATATTTAAGAGTGTTATATATATTTTTTTAGATTTTAGAAAGAAAAATGTATCAGGCGTAAGAAACATATGCATAGGAAAAAGTTTGTAACAGTATATTTTGAAAAGGAGAGGTATTGAATGCAAAAATTGTGAGGACTATAACTTGCGCACGAATGATGAAATATCAATTTTATTTCAATTTAACAATTTTTTTTAGATTAGAAAGACAAGTACAGAAGATTTGATAGTATGAAGGAAATCTTTTTTCGTTTGTATAATTTAGGCTACATTTTGGTGTCAACTGATCTATTCATAGGATGAGATACTCGTTCTGTAACAAGTAAAATAGGATCAATTTAATATTTCGAATTGGTTATTGTAAGAGTATGATGATGATGATTCATAAATAGCTCCAATACGATAAGGACCTATATATATATATATATATATATATATATATATTTATATTGCTCTAGATTTGATAGGAAGTTGAAGTAAGTGCAGTAAATTCTATTTAAAAAAAAAAAAACTGCCTATGAATTGCTACATCTAGGTTACTCAGTTTTGGATCCTCGGTTTCAATTCTTATTCCAGTTAATTTCCTCCAAATCCACGTAGAAACCAAAACTAGGTAAACAGACAATCATTTCTGTCGACCACATTTTCAAATACACGCCTCAACCGGTGTCATTGAACCACAAATATTTACAAGTGAAATCAGTTACCTTGAATTTAAAAACTCGAACGTAACACAATACAACAGTATCGTTCGAGGACTGAGTGAAAGATAACTACGAAACCATCGAACCACCTGCCACCTTTCCGAAGAACGAGTGTTTCGAGTCGGCGTTTCAAAGTACAGATAAAAACCAGGTCGGACCAAGTCGAAGAAAAGGAACGTGTAAAATAGTTTGAGAAGCTTTCGCTGAAATTTCGCATGTTCAGCGGCATGCAAAAAATGTCTCGAAGGGGGACGAGATAGAAGCGTGTGATGACCTACGCCAACTGTTTGGCGGCCGCTGATAACATCGGTGAATCACGAATTACGAATGTTACGTTGCGTCTGGCATCTCCCGCTGTCCCCCTTTTCGATGCAAAGACAACCGTGTAGGCAAGCACGTGGTGCTGCCGTTGTGTCGTCGATCGTGTGTACACGCGCAGAGAGACAACCGTTTTGTTTACGTTTTACCGGCGTGCCTCCGGCCGATTGAAAAATTCGTAGCCATCGGTGTGCGCCCGCGCACCTATGTCGTAATTCACGCATCGACGTTGTGACGAACTCGGAACCGTTCATGTGTCACGCAGTTACAAATGAAAACGAGAGTCGCTGCGGCTTTTTTCTTTTTTCTTTTTTTTTTTTTTTTTATTCCCCTCTTTTNTTTTTTTTTTTTTTTTTTTTTTTTTTTTTTTTATTCCCCTCTTTTCTTTCTTTTTTTTTTTTTTTTTTTCTCCCCACCGTACGAACGAAAATTAAAACGAAGCGGAATCGACGGCCATATCGCTGAAATAACAGTTTCACGCGAGGTTCTTTCTTTTTTCTTTTTTTCTGCGTGTGGTTTTCACTCGGTCTCGTGGAAATGAAAATTTTCGTGTTTGGTTAAGCTAGTTAAGAAGCTTTCTCTCGCCCGGTAGTATATTTGTCGGTAATGTAATCATCGAGCGTGACGTTTCGTTTCTGGATTATTCTGGATATCTTGGCGGTTTTATTTTTTTTTTTCTTTTTTCTTTTTTTCTTCTTTCGTGGTGATTTTGCCACTTTACACCGAATAGTGTAAGGATCAGTAAAAATTATTTGAAATCGGAAATGATAGGAAATTAGTTTGTTTATGTATTAAAATATTGAAATTAACTTTTACGAATTTTGTTCACACATATTGTTATATTTCTTCTCTGTACAAGGATTGGGAATTTTAGGCCGGTTTTATCATGGTAGGCGAATGTGAAGTCGAAACTGTGTAGTACGTTCAAATGAAAACTTGAAAATAATCACTACGTATCGCAACGAAAATTATGATCATTCGAGAAATCACCAATACTGCATTCAGTGACAAAAGCTGAAGAGTCCCTTCAACACACGAATATGAATGTGAAAAATTTACATTCGAAACATAGAAACGAAATTCCATCATTTAATTCCCCGCTCTGAAACGATTCACCAAATATCACGCTGTGATCGTGCCTCTAATAGATTCAAATTGAAACACATTTTCCAAAGAACAACCTCCAACAATTCCTCGTTAATTCCCCACTTTATTACCAGCGGTTCTCGAGCATCCTCTCCCCCAAATAGAAGCTAAAACCTCCTTCATTCAGGCTCCGTGGCAAAACTATGATTTAGTAAAGAAACGGGATCGTAAATCACCCGTCTAATTCAATTGCACGTTGCGAAGTATCGGAATAAATTCCGGTTTCCCCGCCGCTGTGCAACACCCCGCGTGTTGCATGAAGAGAAGAGAAAAAGAGGGAGAAAAAAAAAACCGTGGTTTCCCAGCGGGTGCCTAACTTTCGTAGGATTCAAGCCACGTGCCATTAACGGTACTGGCTAGTTGAAAGTACGTAGCCTACCATCGGCTGTTCGCCAAAAGTAACCGTTAACGAAGAGAGAGGGGGAGTAACTATGGTCATTCCATGTGAAACGTACGTGCGTACGTACGTACGTTCGATCTTTTCGCATCGATAAGGTCGATAAGACGCGTGTTATTGGTTCTGTGGAAGATGGTGTCAGGGTGAGAGGAGGCAGCTGCTTTGCTTGCGGTAGGTTAAGGTTAGACGGTTAGAGGAGACGCTCCGTCTCCATCTCTCCTTCGTCCATCCCTTTTTCCTCTTTCCCGCGATGATGAAGCTTTTGTACGAGGAAATTTCACGCCCACCACGTTGATGGTTTCGTGATTGCGATGGGAATACACCGAGAGGCCGAGTCGCGCCGCCGAGGCTGCCAGTCTTTGCGAGACTTTCGCGTGGACCGGACTTCACGGCCGGATTCCTTCTCCATTCTGATCGAAGTACCGAGAGTTGGTACCACTGTTCCTGGACGTCGTTCCGTCGAATGATTATATTATTGAGTTTCTGCAGGGATTTTTGGTTTTGGCAATTGAGTTGCCGCGAATTAAAAATTTTTTTTTTTTTTTTTACGAGCGCGATCAAGACAGCAGGTGGAAACTTATTTAAAATAACCACCAATCAAATATTTTTAGCTATATATATATATATATATATATATATTAAATTCTACATTGAAATCCTATTCTCCTACATTGTATTTAGAAGAAGAAGAAAAACTTATTTTTTATATCTAGGTTTTGCAAACCGTGTTAGAACTTTGCATTTGACAGAGATATCTCGATTCCAACTGTCCGATCGTAATCTATCGGTAATTTCTTTAGAACTTGTCGGTTTCTAAGATAAACACGGGAGTGTCACAAACTAGAAAGGTTGACGACCCTTTGTTCCCTATTCTTTAGGTATTCGGATAGCTCGAATTCGCCGATACAATGAAACAGGAATAATGACACCTGTTCACCAGTAGTTAGCCTCGTAAAATCTTCTTACGAGCAGGTGTCACTCCTCAACCCTTGTTTCGCTAACGGCTCTAAATTCTTCTTTCTGGCTCCTCTCTGTGTTTCGTTTACCAAATGATCTCTCTCTCTCTCTCTCTCTCTCTCTCTCTCTCTTTCTCCTTTTACCCTGCTGTTATTCGGCCTTGAACCTTTAATCCTCGTAGCGTAACCCTCTACTCCATTTTTTTTCTCCCCCCGCGACTCTGTCTTTGTCTCTCTCGCTCTCGCTCTCGCTCTCGCTGACTCTCCTTCCTTCTTTCTGCATTGTCCTTTTCACTTTACCCCAGGACCCTTATATTGTACTTTTATTAGTCGTTACCGGTACCGGCATTGTTCACTCGCTGTTCGAAAATTATATCAGCGGCTCGTGCCTCCTTTATTGTTTTCTGGATGAATGAAACCCTGACTTGCAGCCAGCCGCTGTGTTTTTCTACTACGACGTTTAATATTCCACTGACGGCCTCTCTCGAATTTCGATCGATTCCACGGTTTCGTTCTATTGTCCCCCGAACGATGACTTTCCCCGAGATAGTTTGCCTTTTTTCTCTCGCAGGATATCATCCCCGCTCTGAAGGATCGATCGAAGATTTTCTTTTCTCCGTTTCCGATCTCGGGAGATTGTTTCCTTCAAAATACACGATCTTCTCCTTTCTTTTCTTTTTACCTCGCTGGATGGTTTCCCCCAAAATTTCGATCTATGATTTCGTTTGTCTTTTTCTCCGTTTTTTCCTCCATCGCGGTGGTTTTGTTCGAAATGTTTATCTTTTCTTCAGTTTTCGATCGACTCGTTACTTTCCTTTTTCTCCTCTTTTATTATCAAGCGTTTGAATGTACGAGTCCGAGATTGTTACTTTGTTTTTACGAAAGATATAATAGCAGTATGTTTGATACAGTTTAAGCGATGTGTTTGATATAATTTGAAGCTGTTAGAAGGTACGAGAGTCAATGGAAGAGGGAAAAGAAAGAACGTACATTTGCGTGTAATTGCGTTTCACTGAGAAAGACATTTATCATAGAGTTATTTTGCCTGATGAGCTTTTATTAAGCGCCAAAGTGCTCTAGTGTAGAGACTATAGTGTATTGACCTTTCAAAATATCAGAAATACTCCGAGTAATAAAAAGCCACTGCAGCAAATAGTTTAATTATCACACGCGATATATTCTCATTGGAATCTACTTTGCACAGCAGCTTTCAGCTTCTGACGTGCCGAATAATAAACACGTTTCAACGAACCACGGTTTTGCCAAATATTTTAGAATCGATGCATAATAAAAACTTGACCGTTCCGTTTTTGCTTTCAGTATTCTTTGTGGAAGAAACAAAAGTGGTACAAAAGCGCAGCTGTAGTTATTTACATAAAAGATTTGTTATTTATATAAATGTACGCGATTTATTTATAAACGTGTAATATTATTTACATAAATGTACATAATTTTATTTGTAAACGCAATATTTTAAAATTACAAACGATGTATGCAGATCGAAACGACTAAAATTAAACGGCAGGTTGAATGAAAATTCTTTTCTTTTTTTTTTTTTTTTTCAACCAAAGCCAGATCATGCGAGTAATTTTAAACTCGAGGCTATTTAAAGCAGAAAGTTTAAAACTGAAGAGACAGAATTCGTGGCATGTGTATGTGTATGTGAAAGGGTTGAACTATTTATAACCCATCATCTAACCTGAATTCCAACACCAACCAGAGAGAAAATCATTTAACCTTTTTCAAGAATGGTCTTGTCAAGCCCAAGAAAGCGTCGCCATTTTTTTTTTATTTCTCCGATATCTATTTATGATCGGACAATCGAAGTCGACAGATAATATTAGAAAGTTAATCTAGCGTACTTGCGTAGCTAATGTTAAAATGTACAAAAATGTTGAACCTAAACTTATGATCATAATACATATAATATATATATATCCAGATTGATTAAACTAGTTATTCCTCACAAATACTTCACCATCATTTAACATTATCATCCTTCGTATCATTCAATTCTCAAGTCAGCGATCGTACCCAGCTGAAATCCTCTTTCTCCATTTAGAATCCGAATTTCTGTCTCGACCGTGTTTTGTCAAACGAATGGTAAAACACCACAGCGATCGAAGAACACGGTAGGATCGCGACTAGTGGTGTCCCGACCGCAACGAGCACGTGGCCGCTGCATGTGCAATACGTTTCACGGTCCTCTTTTTCTTCCCGCCAAACGGGTATAGTCGAAACGACACGAGTAGTCGTCGACTGACGACGGCGTGTGTGCTCCGGTGCACACGCGTTTAATAGAAGGCGGTCGCGCGCGTCCCCGTGACATTGACAATCGCGCGCCGCGGCCAAGCGTGTGCGTTCGTTCTCACGTTCAAACGCTGTAGAACGCGGAACAATGCCATTTACACGCGGCCAGGAACCGCGAAACCGGATTTCTCGCGTGTTCCCCGGAAACGGCGCGGAGTGCATTAGTAGTGTACCGGCTCGGTGTAGATCGGAGAATGAGATTTCCGTTGCAACTTTGCGAACAGCGAATTTCCAGAATGATGAAATTATTTGAATCTAGACTTGGACTTGAAAAGTTCTAAAATATCTTTCATCGGCGACGTTTGTAAATTTTCAGCAGGCTCCTTTGCGACAAATCTAGAACTGAGAGATATGTAGAGGGGAAAAAAAAAGGATACTCCTTGCGCCGGCGACTGATTCGCGGACCTTAACGAGTGACCGAGCCCGTATACAATAAACTCGTCGCTTTCTTTTTCCTTTCCAACTCGCCGGTATCACTGGATCGAAATTATTAGACATAAACTCATCGTTTGCTTTGCCCGGGTTCACATTTCAATATACTGAAAACTGAGAAAATGTTGCAATTTTGGGAGAAAAGATTCTCGACGTGCGTGGACAAGTTCAGGGTTCGCTGTAGTTCAGTGATGTGACGTCGACGTGATTTCGTATCGGCATCGATTCAGTCTGTTTCTAATGATGCAATGGATATAATCGATCCCGCTTGAGATATTGTAGCTCGATGCGGATCTGTCGCGTGACGTTAGTGCGATTTTGCAGCGGTGACGCAGTGGCAAATTCAGGCATTTGACTTCGAGTGTCTTATGATGTAACAAGTATGATCCCGTTATTTTTAAATATAAAGTGTGTTAAAATATACTGCATGACGTTGTTAGCATATCAGAAAGTCATTAAACATTTCTTTCATTCATAATTTATATTTCATTAACTATCTGCGCTAGTGCAGTGACCGTATTTCCTGCACTTTTCCAAGATCATATTATCCCCTTTCTGAATACCAAAATGTATACATTCGTATACACGTTTATACAATTATATATATTTAATATACGAGTCGTGCCTCGTTGTGAAATATTTCACCTATATGCACAAAATTGTCTATGATAAATATTCAGTTAGTCTGTGTTACACACGTATACGATCAACTACGTACACATCTGATCAATTTAATCCATTCGTTGAAACGACATTTCATCAAGAACATCCTTTAAGATGTAAAATGCAAGACACCATTGACGCAGGATTTTGCTACGATTTTACTCCATCCAGTGCGTATCTGTCTGTGCTCTCAAAAAAATATTTACAAAGTTGCCAAATCGTGCATAGTTATCGTTACAAAGTCGCGTCGCTGCCATCGTTCATTCCTCGTCGACAGGAGCGCGACAAGACGCGCGTTTCTCGGATGGTCACGGAAGTTGACAAGAGAGCCGCCGGCACGGTTGCACACCTGGAACTGGTCGCGATACATAATACACGCGCGTAGGAGAGCCTGCACGACGCAACAGAGGAAGCAACAGCTGACGATATCGACGTGAACGAGGACAGTTTATGTACTTTCTACGCGGTGCCGGGAGGGAGGATGATCCCACGTGTATGCGTGAGAGGTTCTCGCGTTACAGGGGGGCACACCGGTTCGTATATAGCGTAAAGTACGATGTAAACACACGTGGATGAGCGAGAGAAAGGGCAGAGAGAGAGAGAGAGAGAGAGAGAGAGAGAGAGAGAGAGAGAGAGAGAGAGAGAGAGAGGGGCAACTAACAGCGTAGCAACATATAGGAATCGTCGGAGTGTGCGTCGATGCATTGTGATGTCGCCCTCTTCTACTACCGTCGGCTCTCCCTCTACACACCGGTTTAAACATACCATGTGTGTGTGTGTGTGTGTGTGTGTGTGTGTATGTGTATATATATACCTCCACCTTTCCCTACCCATTTATCTCCTTCCATCCATCCCCTTCGACCACAGCCAGATCCGTTGTTCACTTTGTCTCACGTCCTTCACTCCCTCTGTATCCTCCTCCTTCTTCCTCTGGTGCAGTCAAAATGATTGCCGGTATCACACGTATCGTTTTCACAATCGCGAGTTTTTCTCTCCAATCACGTACTTTCGCGTGTATCTTCTCCATTTTGCGCGTATGGCTGCATTTATGAGAATACGTAATATTCCTGGTACCAGGTGTCGTTAATTTTGACGGATGGTTATTTAGATTTCTTTTTTTTTCTTTTTTAACTTATAGAACGACGCAAGACCGAAGAATAGAGAATCTCGAGAATCTGTCGAACATCTGAGCGTGAATCAGGTAAACAAATTCAGTCGACTTCGAGGAGCTACAAAGAGGGAAAGAAAACTTTGATACACATGCACGTACCTATAACCCCCCGTGTATTATATACGCAAGTACACGCGTGTTGAACACTCGTCGTCGCTGTAGCTGGCGCGGTGTGATAGCGCGTAGAGAGAAGACGACTCTTGAATGTCGTACAGAGAGAAACTTGGAAGGTGTGTAGGTACACAACAGGTAGCATCGCTACAAACTACGGGTACACAGCGAGCACGCGACGCTGTATGGAAGTTGACCGTGAATGAAGCCTATTTGCGTACGAGCAATAACAGGTGACACTCTCCACGGTTGTTTACCTTTCCTATCGGCAAAAAGCCGGACGTGGGACTCTGCGGGGGTGAGGGAACAGATGAAAGAGGGACAGAGAGAGAGAGAGAGAGAGGTAGGAATCACGTGGCGTGTCGTATTTTAAAGAACGAGCAGTCACACGTGTGCTCTTCAATGAACTTGTGCAGCATGTGTGATCGACCTCCCAACAGATTGTTGCAATATCGTCAAAGAACATATACACGTATATATATATATATATATATACCTATATAGAGAGAAGCGTGTGTCGCGTGATTCGCTTATTTGCGGTTATTTAATTATGTCATCGAACCTTTTGATATTACAAACATCTGTATCCACAGTGTGTTGACAGAAATTCCACTGATGCGGAAATTCATGTGCAGTTGTGGTTTCGAAGATTTATTTTTAGATGATTTGTTCACAATCTGTTCATTTTAGCTTCAGTATATGTGTAATTCAATAGTTTAGTTCGTCCGTGTATACAGCTATAAGTTCTTTGAGAGATGTTTCCATTGTAACTTTCTTCTATTATATTGATAAAGTTTCTAAATACGTCTTGATTGTTTTCTTTTTAAGTATTGTCGACAGAAGTTGAATAAATTTGAGGCTTATTCTGCTTCGTACGCTCGTGTACGTCTTGCAGATACTTTGGTAATATTGTATATAACCAGGGGATTTATTTTTTTAAGACACTCAAGTCACCTTATCGACTCTATTATAAATATTTGCTTGCCCGAGACAGTCATTGTAGGCTGAAGTGTTCCCCGAACCTCTTGAAGACGTAGGTCTAAATAGATCCGGGCACGAGCCTTTAGAACTTAAACACTTCAGTACGTGGAGCAAGAAACAATCGGTAGTCGATTCTTAAATATAAATTAATTAATCGTTCCTCTTTCTATAAATCTATGCAAATATACAGCCTTTTGGGCACAAAATATAATATACCAAGTAAGTAAGACTTTGACAAAATCTTAAAATATTAACTAATTTATTATCGTCATTTTACTTCAATTACAATAATTTATACACAGTATACACTTTACAAATCAGTTCTATTGTCAACTTTTACAGACACTGACAATTAACTCTGCCTAAAGATATCCGTTACTCAAAATCCACATGTTCCTCCGATTGCCAAGAATGGCACGCTTGCGTCGGTTTTGCGAACCGTGTGTGTGTACACGTGTGTAGTACCGGGTACACGTGGTTACGCGTGTACGATAGATTTTACAAACACGCATACATTTTCGCCGGGGTTACCAACACACCGGCGGAATTTACGTTTTCGCTTAATCGCGTTGCTCGTGTGCGTTTCTCTTTGTCTCTTTCGCTCAGGTCGCCGTACTCACACGTACAATACACACGCACGCGCGCACGAAACGTAGAGAAACGTGCAGGGGATGTGCGAACCGTCCCCCCAACGAAGAAATGCTCGGACGGATCTCCGAAGATCACGTGCTGCGCATAACTTACATTCCCACCACTCCTTTCGGTAGCACGTGCCTCCACGGTCTCTCTCTTTATATATATATACATATATATATATTACATACATACATATATATATATCTCTCTGTCTCGCTTTTCAGCGTGCCCTCTTCCCCCCGTCGTTCGCATTTGATTCCGCGATTCGGTTCGAATCGAATGGTATAGGATCTTAGACAGTCAGTCGCCTCCCGCGACGCCGCACTGACGGACTTGTTACTATACTACGCTTCCTCCGGAGAGTCCTTGTAGAATCCTTGTACGACGCGCGGAAAACAGACGGGGGACAATGTGTAAATTGTAAATTGGGAAAGGAAGGGATTCGAGTTGTAATTTTCATGGAACAGTCTCTCGATAGGCAGGCAAAATATACATTATTGCATATATTCGTTGTGTCTATCTGTCGTTAGATTTCGTTAACACGAGTCAAATTAACTGTTTGCAATCGAAGTAAGCGCTATTGCACGGATAGATTCGTTTGATCGTTTCTCGATGTGTGACGAGGCTTCAAGGCCAAGGGTTTTCGACGGTTGCACAAGGTCTCGTCACGATTACACCGTGAAAAATGAGATACGTTTGGCGGACGGAAGAAGAGACGTCGTGAAGCTAACTTCATCCGACGGTAGCCGCTTTCGCGTGACAAATAGATCGCCACGTGGTTCAGGTTATCCCTCGTTTCCCCCCTGCGCATCGCTCTTTCTCTCTCACTCTCTCTCTCTCTCTCCCTCGCCAACCCCCCCGTTGACGTTCTGGCCAACTGTAAATTCACGTGCCTACACACAGGTGGCACCGCCCTCTTGCCAAGTGCATGTACGAACTGGAACGAGTAGTACTCCCTTTGGAAGTATGGATACGTGTCCCTCTGTACGCGCGAGGCGACGATGTAGGGGGGATAAGCGTAGCCGAGATAGAGAAAGAGGAGCGAGCGAGAAAGAGAGTGAGAGAGAGAGAGAGACGGAGTCTGTCTGTTTATCATATGTAAATTTGAGGTAGCCGTGTGGGTGCAACGAAGATAGTAAAAAGAGACTGTACACGGACGGAGGAGATAGGAACTCTCCATTCAGCAATAAATGCATTCCAACGGGGGCCGTCGTACCGGCAGCAACCGAGCCTCCGCGTGTGTCGCTCTTCGTGCGTCTTCACGTGCTTTCTCTTGCTAACTGTACATCCGGTCTAACAAAGTCCGATTTGAAATTTCCGATTTTTCTAAATAACGTACACGTATACCTTACCTATTTTTCTAAATAGAATACGTATACGTAGATATTTTGCTGCTCGGGAGGAAGGTTAAAAAATTTTTTCGCTAATAAAGTTCCAGGGAAGAAGATGCTAGATTTTTCATTACTGCGGAGAAATGTAAGAATGTGTGGCAGAAATTATATAAATTAATACAATATAAATTCGTTTGGAATTAGAAGTGTTCAAATTTTTTTTTTTTTTTTTTTTCTTTAATAATATTCAACTTCATTATTTCTCAACAATCGAAGATTGTTCTAGCAGAATTCAAAACCGCCTCTCTCACGCAACTGGATTGCAATCGCGTGCGAAAGGCCAGCCACATGCGATGGTTGGCGCACTCCCTTTCAGATGGCAGCACAGTACGGTGCCTCGTACTGACACATGCAAGCGCGTACATAGCGACAAGGCTGGCCTACCAATGCAGCACTACGGGCTCTTGTCTCACGCGTAAATACCCGGATACTTGCGCAAGAATTCCTCTCGACGCACGACTCACGCGGCGCTCATGCTCTCTTTTTGTCTCCCGCGTGCATGCTTATCTACAATTTCCCCCCGCGGCTCTCTCGCTTTTGAAAAGAAACGTCTCAAAACTCTTGTGAAACGTTCGCCTTTATTTAGTTAGAATTAAAAAAAATCGGAATCTTGTAAAGAAGCTCGCAATTCGAATTAATTGTTAATAAAATCTCACGCACGCTGTTGAAAATTTTCCGATGAAACGAAAACTCGAAAGCGAATCGTGTGGAACATTCCATCGAGGTATATCGCGGATCTAACCTCGTGCGGCTTCTGCCGAGACACAAAATGTAATCGCGTATATTGCTCGTCGTTTCACCCACACGGAGGAACGTCTTATCGCGTAACGAGGCTACATCCAACGTAGTTGCGCCGTGGCGCTCTGGTGGGAGACTATCACGAGCAACATGCTTTCAGCTGTGTGCTCTAGGTTACGCAATCAGGCTTTCCACCGCGGCGTTGACGTTGCCGACTGTACGTCGACGTCAACATAGTCGTCTCCGTCAGTGTCGTTTTCGAAAGGGCGCTCGACGCTCTGTCGCAGGTCACTCGTTCGATAACGCTCGGCGAATCGATCCTCGAGTAAAACCTGCTGGCCACGCGGAGCGGTCTTTTTTCGAAGTTCCCGGAGTAGTATGAGCAGCAGTTACGCGGCGCAGCAGCAGGAGGAGGAGGGGTACGGGGAAATTGAGATTACGTAACACGTCGTCCGATGTACAAGTGCTTCGAGATTTTTGATGCGAAGAATGTTGCTAACAGCGAATTATTTTAAGGGATAGGAGCTTGCAATATTGCTGTTTCAACAATTTTTTTTTTTTCTTTTTTTTTTTTAGGAAACATTTTTCGTAAACATCTTCTTCGTAAATTTTATTTCAAACCACTGAGCCATATTATATTTTATAAAATGTAAGGACGTACAGCTTTATACAATTCTATCATTTCTTTCATACATATATGTTGTACAGGAAGAAAACGCAATGAAATTACATAATTTCTCCGTACTCGCGAGCCGATGCTGCTTTCCTTCGCTACGACTATCAACGATTTATCTTGTTCGTTCGTATCGTGCCCATTTTTATTCGGTTCTGCGCGAAACAACCCGGCAATTACCAATACGGTCTCTTCAATCGGCCGTGTATGGTGTGTATACGGTACGCCACTCCGTTGCATCGTCGATTCCGCTCGAAATCTCTCTCTCTCTCTCTCTCTCTCTCTCTCTCTCTCTCTCTCTCTCTCTCTCTCTCTCTCTCTCTCTGCCTGTATTCGCGAAACATAAAATCATCAAAATACGTTCATCCACCTTGAAAATGACCAGACATTCTCTCTCTCCCTCGGTGGCTGAAACTTTGCCGTAGTACCTCCCGAAATTGTTCAGCGTTATTTTCGCTGATCTCCCCCCAAAAAACGAATCCCTACCACCGACCACCCCAGAGAGAGTCAGTGTCCTTTAAGTAAGTTAGACGCCTGCGCGAATCGACGGTGGAAATTCTCGACCGGCTGGTGGTGGTGAGGGTGGCGGTAGATGGTGGTGGCGGTGGTGGTGGTGGTGGTGGTGGTAGTTGAGAGTAGTCGCGGTGGTGGGGATGGCAGGCGACAAAAGGGCGCGTGGGCGGATGGGTGGAGGGTTAATAGGACGTTGGCGCCACGACGGCGGCTGCGAGAAGCGCGGCCACGTGCGTTCGCTATCGAACGGGCGCCATCCCCAATCTGCCCGTCCACCCAGCCTCATCCACCCTTTCTATGCCTCTCCCCTACTTCTCCCTTATCCGTCACAACCCTCTATACCCTACCCTCCCTTCGAGCCCACCCTCCTGCCTCCCCGTTATCCCCCATCGTTTCGCTTCACCCCCATACCACCACGCCCCTAACCCTTATACACGCCGTACCGAACTATGGCTACGTGCTACGTGTATATATAGGTGTCTCTATGTATATATACACGTGTGTACCTATATATATATATATATATATATATATATATACACATGTATGTATATGTATGTACGTATACATATATAGCAGCGTATATCGCGCTGCATGCACCGGCAGATTCTCGTGTGGCGCTTTCTATGTACTCGTGTATATATATGCGCGCGCGCGCGCACCCACACACATGCCTATTATACGAGTAGACTGTATGCTTTTGTGTGTGGGTGAATACGTGCGGTCGTACAGCTGTATTTCAGAATGAGCTGGATATATCGCGCGAGAGAAGTCGCTGAACATGAAGTATACAGTTTATGCCATTACCAACGCTTCAACGAATTTCAGTCTCTTTTCAGACGACAGGATAATCTGATAGGAAGGTCGGCAGATTCTGATACACCTCTCCTCCCCCTCCCCCTCCCCCACCCCCTTTCGGCCGCCTCTTAACGTCTCTTAATGTCGCATTGTGTTTTCGAATTTTTCGGCCAGTCGGAGAACGACCATTGATGGTGAGGAGGAAGAGGGGAAGGAGCGTGCTCTGCTTTTCAATCGTCACCGGATAATGCGCGGTTGTTTATCTTGCCATCGCTCCGTTTCCTCTAGCAAACACTTCATTTCGCGTCCTTTTAATTTTCATTCGCGACACCCGACGACGAGACAGAGGCTAGGTCCGATCCTCTGTCGAAATTGAAGCCGGTAACTGATTCGCGCGTCTATCTCTCGCAGTCGATATCGTGCGCGTTTCGCGATACGAGTTCTTCGAAATGTACACGCTACATGTATATACGCTACATATATATTTATATTCGCGGCTATTCAGCGCAAGATAACAATGTGTTTGAACAAGTGTACGCCGGCGCCTGACAAAATCACTCCTCTGTTTCGCCGTACTTCGATTGCCTGTCTCGGAATAAATTAAGAGGTCGAAAATTTACATGTTCACCCTCGTACACACGACTTTCTCGATCGAAAGTGCTCGACGCACGGCGAACCAGGCATAAATTTCCACGAATGAAAATGAAATCCTCTCTATAATAAGATCCTCGGAGGATATACCTCGCGCGCCAAAGGAATTTTCAAGGTGTACCAATCGTCGTCCACGAGCGTGCATATGCGTTCGTGCATGCGTGCACGCGCGTCACATCCTTCGAAACCAGTTTCACACGGACATGTAACTGATACCTTCGTCTTCCTCGTGGATCGGACGATCTCCTGCTCTACTCTCCTTCTCTCCCCTTCTCACATTTTCTCCGGCTTCTCTCTTTCTCTCGCGTTCTAAGGCCATTTTCGAAGTCCTGGCGCGAATTACCGTGGAACTGACTTGGTCACCTCGAACGCGAGAGACGAAAGCGGGCGTGCAAAGTTCCCCGCGATCTTCTCGAACCCAGCCGCGAATATATATTCAATGACTCGAACGACGATAGCTTTTCCTCTCCACCTTTTGCTTGATACTATTTTATAGCAATTTACTGACACTTTTGTAGAATTTTGATTTTTTCTTTTTTTGTTTTATATGTTTAGGGGTTTATAGAGTCGCATCGACTACGAGATCTTTAGCGACGTGCTGAAATTTTCTCTTCATATTTGGTGTAGTAGTAGTTGGATCTCCGTTAGGTTTTTTTTTTTTTTTTTTCTTTGCTGTTTCTGGCAAGTTAGAACGGTGTTTTGGTTTAATCCGTATTTACTTCTTAGGAATTTTAATTTTAATTTTCGGTAAACTCGTATTTTTATGAACGTAGGTTAAACGCATGCAAAATTCCCATATATAATAGTAATATAACGTAGTATTACAGCTACAATAGTTATAACTATTATAATAGTAATATAACGTAATATGACGTGTTTATAATAGTAATATAAAACGCACATCTGTAAAAGTGAAAAGAAATAAAATGATCTTTCAACAGAATATTTTAATCCTTTGCAGATGAATGCCATATATTGCGTGAAATATACGATGAAATTACTAGAGCAAAATATCCCTCAACTTACTACTTAAAATAATAATTTCATTCATGTCACTGCAACCTTATTATTTGCGTTCGGGTATTGAATAATACACTATTGGGTATTGGGATAAGGAGTAGTAGCTGAATAAAGTGTCCTAGGGACAGTAGATCTCCCGGACAGCCAAAACCAGCAAGTAACGAGTAGTAGTAGTAGTAGCCTCGCGGTTATTTGCTTAATGGTGCTTGCTGTTGGATTCACCGCGACTAGAGGCGGCCTCTCTAATTGCCGGCATGATCCCTACACTCACCGGTAACAATTACCCTGAAGATATCGCGTGGCGCCATTCATCCGAACATCGCACAACCTGTGTGTGTGTGTGTGTGTGTGTTTCTCTCGATCTGATATCTTTCTCAAATTGGAACATCCCGTTTCAGAAAATACGGCTGGCGAATGGGGAGGGAGGGGGATGTAGATGGGGGAAAGATATTACTCAAAAACACAGAGCGAAATAAAATATATACGAGCTTCTCCAGTTTATTACGCGGATAGAAGTTTAAAAGCAGCGCGCGGATTTGCCCGCCTGTGCCTCTCTTGCCCTTTTATACATTCAAACCGATGAAAGGACGCATGGCTATTAACGTTATATTATAAAATAAATTAAAACAGGAATTAGCAACTTTCCGGGAAGAGTTCTTTAACGAGGTTCGTTCCGCATTTACCCGTAGGGTAAAGCAAACTTTTGCGAAACACACCTACGCAACGCCGCGTTACATGATGAGCGCAGGCCGCGCGGGGCACGCTTGTTCTTCTTGACGCTGGTTACGTATATATATATATATATATATATATATACACACACATACATACATACATATATCGGTGGCCGTCGTCGTCGTCGTCTCTCTATGTCCGTGACGTGTCTTCTCGCCCTTTCCTCGCGCACTGACGGTTTCAGAAAGATGCGTTTTTTAAGCCCCGCTTGCCCCCTACCGCCCTTCTTGAAGTTCTCTGAAAACTGTACTTCAGCCACAACGGAAAATCTATACGTCGGACCGGGGAGGGGAACCTGGAACGTAGCGCGGTATTCTCTACCGGATCGTTCAAAAACCTTTCGTTCCTTCGTTTCCCAACAGCACTCGTTTGGGAAATTGCAGGACTACTGATTGAAATATCCAATTTTAATACAACGGAAGAGACGACGAAAGAATTCTCCCACAAGCTCGTAATTTGAATATTTCATAAAGAGAGATTTCGCGGTGTGAAAGGTAACGTGTAGCTTTAATCGATAGATTAAAAAGATTCTCAGGTAGATAATTTTCGTTCGAGCAGCGTTCCCGAAATTATGTGTATATTATTGCCACGCCCATTTGTATTGGAAAAAGCAGCACTGCTTGGTAGATGTCTTTCCCCGATTTTTGTCATTGCGTCGCACGCCGTTGAATCCATTAACGTCCTTCCATCATTTTCTGCAATTTTGCATGCAGCACCAAACGACGATTTCGCCCATCGCGGAATCCTCGTTTCGAGAGCGCCCGTTATTCGTCCTCCTCGAGAGAAGCCTCGATATCTCGCGTACGAGCTCGCCGGTCGTGTGTGAACGGGCCTGTACGCGTTGGAACGACGAAGACGGCAAGACTGCATGTATGGGTGCATGTACGTGTCCCGTACGCGTGCGTATGCGCGAAAGAACGAAAACGAACGGAACGCGAGAAGGAAGAAGCGAGAAAGAGTGAGAGAGAGAGAGAGAGAGAGAGAGAGAGAGAGAGAGAGAGAGAGAGAGAGAGAGCGTGAGCGATTCTGCAGCGGCGCGGTAGGGAGAGCGCGAGAGAAAAAGAGAAGGTTGGCTGTGGAGGGGAGGGCAGAATGTGTTGGACGAAGAGGGATGCGTTGCTCGCGCGCATGGGGCGTTGCTATGGTAACCTCGGCTCGTTCCACCCCCTCGCCATGTCGTCGGCGAGAACGAGAGAGGTAGAGCGAAAGAGAGAGGCGAAAGACTGTCAGAGAGAAAGAGCGAGCGAGAAAGAAGAAATGACAGAAATAGAGGGAGTGAAAGAGCGGCCGAGAGAGAGAGAAAAAGAGTGGTAGGAAAACAGGCGAGACAGAGATAGCTTGACTAGAAGCGCGACGAAAGAGGAGAGAGACAGAGAAAACGATAGTGGAACACGAGAATAAAACAGGAAGGAATAGGATGGTGAAGCGAGAGAGTGATTGTCAGAGGGAAAGAGAGAGAGAGAGAGAGAGAGAGAGAGAGAGAAAGAGTGGAGCGAGCGAGAAAGCTGCCAAACGCGGGGCCGCCAGTGCAATCAACCCGTTGCCCGCCCGCGAGGGTAAAACTACCCCAAAGTCAAACGAGGATACGTATATTGCAGAGAGAGCACCATCGTTCTGTGCGACGCTATATATATGTATATATATATATATATATATATAGTAACATGTATATACACACATATCTACACACGCAAACGAAAAGAGGGATAAAGAGAAAGAGAGGAGAGCTATAAAATGATAGTATGTAAAAAAGGAATGTTTCGCTATTAAGTGCTTCGTAATAGAAAAGAAACTCTGTCGGTAAAACAGTCATATCTATTAAAGAATCTTCGCTGCGCCAGGACTGCGTTTTTAATTTGCATCAAGGTATCGTGCCTGATCAACTTGCATGCAATTTCTCATAATTATTTCTCCTTTGTCCAAGTTTTGAAGAAAGACTCGTGAAAAATTCGGGAATTTATATTCGATAAAAACGTGGCGGCTATTTGCGATATAATTTCCACGTCGTCAATCAGTCGAGTCAACATCAACGAAATACGAACTTGAACGTCTTGTTTTCGAATTTACAAGTCGTTTTAGAGTCCAGGATATTTACTACGCGTAATGAATAATTATATAACGCGTCATCTTTCACAAGATACGAAGCACTTGAAGGGAGAGCTTCAAGAGCAAGAGTTGCCTGTTAGGAAGTTGAGTCCGCGGACCCGTTGTTAAAAGGCACCTTGCGGCACGTCCTTGCAGACGTTCCAAATATTCACGAGTGGAAAGGATCACGGTATATACGGGTACGAGGTTAAACTCACGCGCGAGGGTGTCGAGGCTTTCGTTCCTCGTGCTGTTGCTGGTAAGGCGCAGTTGCTCTATTCTTCTGGAACCAGTTTTCCTCCACACGCTCGGGAGGAGTATGTGTGTGTGTGCGTGAGCGCGCGCGCGCGAACGAGAGAAAAAGAAACACATGCTTACATGACGGATACGCACACACGCACATGCGCCATAACCATGCGAGCTGGGGCACACGCGTACGCGACACGTACATATATATACACGTACACGTCAGCTAAACTAGAAAGTTGCCCCAGCCAACGTCGAAGAAACAGTGGTACACGCCTGGGCTAGAGCCTTTCAAATTTCAAGAAGAAAAAGTATTTCATCTCGTATTTTCGTAGAACGTCTTTAATCGATGAAAATTTTTTTTGAAAAGAAAAACACGAGTAAAAATAATAAATAATAATTTTGCCAGGATACTTGCGTCTCTGATATGAGAAATAAATAAAATATAATAACACACTCGACGCGTGATGTAATTTCACCAAGTTGTAGTTAATTTTATCGTTCAAACAGTTCTAGATATGATTGTAAAATATTACTCGATTAAATTTACGGACATTGAATTAATGGTATTCAATTGAAACATTTGGGATTTTGCGTTGAAACGAGGGACAAAAGTCCAACCCTTGATGCATGTACGATTGTTGCGCCAACAACCCCATTCTTCGAGTAGAAAGTTCGTGTAGAGGTATTTTGCTCGGCGCAAGAGCGACATCGTGCGAGACCTCAGAGCGTGGGTATCAGTACGGAACCGAGTCTACAACGCATTCGCGCTGCGTTGCCACGTTTCGAGGTCTCTCTTTCTCGTCCCCTCTCTTTCCTCCACGTTGCCGTGATCGCGCTGTCTCGTTCTTTCTTGATTTTCTCTGGTTACGCAGCGTTGCCGGCTCGACTGGCGGGAAAACTGGGTTTCGAAATAAATTTTCCTTCGCCCGCGGTACTCTTTCGTGGCGAAAACTTTCTCAGTAAATTCCTCTCTACACGACGAATTTTCTACAACAATCACCACCGTTACATTTGCGCTTTATTCCTCGAGAATCGAGGGGAAACGAAACGCAATCAATAACGAATCAGTCATCACGGCGGCTGCATGAAAAGAAATTCTTCAACGTTCGTGATTTCATCAAAACACAAATGTTAAAACTTGAAAATGAAAGCAAACGACTACTTTCATCGAGCTTGGTAATATACTTAATAGCGAGACTTCTGCGTACGTATTGAAAACTGCTAATTACGTTGTTAGGGGAACACATTACCGTGCTTTTCCGGTAATGGATTTTTCCATTAAAATTCCTTAGCCTCCCTCAGTAGGTAGGAAAAATCCGTAGATAAAAAAGATAAGAATATTCCTCGTTTCGAGAAATACTTCGTCCTTTCTATCTAACTATTTGACGGCTAGAAGAAGGCGAAGAAGTAGAGAAGAGAAGCTCGTCGCTTGATCTGGCGGAGTACAGGGAGGAAGGAGGGTAGACGGTTTTAGACTACGGACTCGACGCGTCGGCGTCGAGTTAAAAATAACAGTACAGCAGCAGCGGGACACAGCCAGTCTTCAGCGTCTACGTTGTCTACGTTGCCTGCGTTTAACTGCTGCCTCTTTCTCGTTACCCTTCTGCTACTGGTTCAATCGTTGAAGCTGCATCGACTAGACGACATGGGCGTTAATTGTCGTTTCGATGCAACGTTCAACATAAATTCCATTATTAAAAATTTTGAAGATGTACTTGCAATGACGCGCCTTAGAATAATTCTTTTGTTTTTTTTTTTCTTACTACCGTGTACTATATGATACGTTGCTTCGGTACTAGATTCGCATCGACACACTCATATATCATACATATATCTTCCCAACGTACGACATCGCGCGATGTTCTTACGATATCTACGTTTTACAGCGTTATCGAGACAAGAACGATAAAGAGAAATCCAGTACCCGCGTTTATCGTACTTGAAATTTTATCCTCGTGGCTGCCGTCCGTGAAATTGCCAAATACATTCTTCTTTCAACGAGTGTCTCTCTCATCTCTATCGCGTAGATCCTCTCTATGCGATAGATCGACCGCTACCGATCCGTTATTGAAAGCAGTTTAATCCCGCGTTTGGCGCGCGTTTGTCACAGACAACTGCATCTAAGTATCGATCATCTATCAACAACGGCGAGGCCCCGAAAGCGATTAGTCGAAAACGGAGAAAATAACTAGAGACAATTCCCCCCCGTAATAACCCTCGAACCGAGCAATCACCGCGCGGCGCGTTTTCCACACGGTGGAATCGGAAGAGATTTACGTTCCTGCTGGCATCGCTTGTACGAGAGAGAACTCCCTGTCGCTAATTGCTCCAACGAGAATCGTCGGGATCGAGCGATCGGTGAGCAAGCGGCGAGAGACGTCAGCCGTAACGGCGCAGCCTTGAAGGAACGAAGCAGTGGCGGCGCGGCGTCGAAAAAACGACGACGCGTTCACGCGCCGCCAGTCGGCGCAGCGATCGCTCTCGACTTGCGCTTCGCTTCGAGAGAGGAGCGCGCTCTCTACCACGTTCCCTACCCGCACGCTCTTTTACGTACGCGCTTTACAAATTTGACTTTCACGAGGAGACTCGTTTGGTTCGTCGTAACCTTGGCTGCGCCGTCGAGAACGTCGTGCAGCGACGAGACGGATTTTATTTTCGTATCGTCGTCGTCGTCGTCTTGTTGTTTTACTTGCCCCCCGATTTCGCTAGTAGCGCGCGTGGCCCAACACACTCATAAATTCAAATTCTCTGATATTTGTCGGATGTCTCGGCAGCTTCTCGTTGGTACACGAATGGATAATTATTGAAATTGAAAGCGGTTCGAACACACCCGAGTTGTCCTAGAGAATGTAAACTCTGCGAAGCTTCTCTATGATGACGCGAAAGGTCGAGAAAGGTGGAAGAATCATTACACTAGCCATCTAGGGCGCTTTCTAAACCCTACCCTTACGATCCACTTTCGTGTAATTTCAAATTCCAAATTTCGCTTCCGAGATCTCGCCAGGGACGAATTGAAAAGGATTTTTATTCAGATCGATTCGGATTTTTATCGAGATTCATTGGAAAAGATTTAAGATACGCGTGCAGTTCAAAGAGTAACACCAGTTTTCTTTTCGTTCTTTGTTTTTTTTTTTTTTTTTTTTTTTTTTCACTTGTCCACATCGACAGAGTCTCAGAGTTTTCTTTTTCTTTTTCCGTCCATCGGCCAGCGTA
>NW_025109861.1:22015-155313 GCF_011392965.1 Frieseomelitta varia | reverse complement strand
GCAACCTACAGCATGGTTGCACTGGACGCATCGCAATTAGTGTTGCGTATTTCTGAGTATGAGTACATTGATTAATAGCGTACGTTTCAAGAGTACTTTTCGCGTTTGATTTTGAAAATTTCTTGGTACACAAAATTTTAGCTTCGGCTAGTTCTTGTAATATTAATGAATTAAAAAATATTTTTAATTCGTACAGTAATACTAATATTATATATTAATACAATATATTAACTATAATACATTAATACTGATGTCAGTAATTAATGATGGTTAATAGTTATTAATAATTGTAACCGGTGAACACAATCTGGTTCACAATTGGATACATTACGATTATTGGAGTTAGATATTAATTGAAATTTCGTTTTTAGAACTAGAATAACTAACGTGTTATTCTTGGCCAGGATTGATTTCTGTTTGAATTAATACAACCTTTCATTATAATCTAAAGAATATTATTAGATTCGTTGCGTCATTAGGGCATTAACATTTTATTACCTTTATGATTATACTATTTGTGAAAAGGACTTTTTTTATATAAAAGTAACCATGTAGAAATTGTTATCTTTATTTTCATTTTAAGAATTAGTGTTATGATATTTTTTATTGATGTAGTTGCTTCTTCTAATTAAAATTCTATCCTGAAACTGTATTTTTGTTTCTCTGTCAGCTAGTACTGAAAAAAACTACATAAAAGTTATGTAGCAGCTTCAAATATAGGTTCTAGCATAGATTTGCATGGTTTCTGTCACATATTGAATCGATAACGTTATATATAACATGAAAGCGATAAGAGAATTATTTGACCACCCGAAACTTGGGGCACGAATAAGCATTACATGTCAAATCTGTTTTGCACTACGTACGAGATATATAGTCAATATTTTGTACATCTTGGTTGTGCTTTTATCTTGTACAGTTTGTGATTGATACTGCAGATTTGCAATATCTTGCAAAATTTTTATATTTGAAAGGTTTCCTATGGTGATAGGAAGTAGATTTTATTCTTCGATCTTGAAGTTTTGTTTTGCTCCATTGAAATTGTTTTTCTTGAAATTTCTGAAAGGATTACTCTCAAGAGTAAACTTCTCTTTATTGAAAGATGGTTCATGCTCTTGAGCGTTGAAGGATGACACCTGAATTCTATCTGATTCAGTAATAAGATAAAAGTAGGTTGTATGCATTTGAAAATCGTTTAATTCTAATAACTAAAACTGATGCTAAGATGATTTTAAACTTTTAATTGCAACAAAAGGGAAAAATAGTTGATACTTTTTCTATTCTTTTGTATACTTATTTGTATACTTTCGTATACTTTTAAAAGGTATTGATAAGATATTGATGTAATAGGGAAATATAATATGAAAATAACAAAATAAGCAGAAAGAGAAAGAAGACAAAATTTTTGAGGAAAAAGAAAGAAGTACTAATAAGATATAGTAATTCTTATTAATATTCAGACACCATACTGGAGAGATTGTTCTAAAAATATATGTTTACAATTGTTTTTCGATATGTTAAAATATTTATTAATAGCAGCATAAATATTATTTATTTCTAATAGTCAAATTTTTAAAATTTTACATGCATTTGATACGTATGTATATATATATATATATATTTTAACAAAATTAATATAACTTGTTCTTCATATTATTTCCGTGAGTTTAAATCTCTCTTATTATTTCGTTTAATACTTCTTATAATCTTTGTGTATGAAATAAATGAATAAAATTCCACCAATTGTAATAATTGTAATGTATTTAAAAGCAATCAATTCAAAACGAGTAGTAGAATAATATTCTCTCTCTAATATTATCGTAATGACTGAATATTACATAATAAAAATCACTGTAACTTAAAGTATAAAGTTTAATTATTAAAAACTTATTGTTAGAGAATACACACATTGGAAGATTTCGAACAATTTCAAAATATCACATGTCTATTTGTACGAGCTGGCCATATTTAACATTCACGGGAAATAATCTTCTACAGCGTTCTGTTTTAATACAATTTTCTTCCATTTCAACGCCCTCGACGTGTCAAATTAATCTTCGATCTATTTTTATCGTGCATTAAAATTTTTACACCCGCACGATGTTTCCTTTTGTGTCGCGTGCAGTAGAAACGCGTCACCGTGGCAGCCTGAGAACAAACAGCTTTTGTACCGGGGTAGCTAATTAATTTCTCATTGTGCTAATTTACGACGATAGCAGCTTACAAGGCCGGTATTTCGTAATTAGTGCCTAAGCACAAAGAAGCAGATAGAAGGACATAGGGATCTGAATGAAATACACCAATGGGACGTTATAAAATCCGTATACTTGCATACTTTCTACATTTACAGATATCTATGCGTCGATAAATACAGGCAAGATACCGTAATGACAAAAGGAAGACTATTTCCTACGATCGATTATTATTGTTGGTGGGCTTCTACGAAATGGGATCCGAATTATATTTGTGTACGCGTTTTATGTTCGTTTCGATCAAACAGATTCCCACTGTTGTCGTTATTTAGGCAAATAAATATCATTGTTTTCTTTTATTTTCGTTCGCTTTGTTAGCCGAGCGATGTACATGAATTATGCAGTCGTATGTGCGTATGGTATGCACAATTGTTCGATTACAATGCAATGGAAATGTGCGAATAAATGTATTATTCGGATGACTCGTGACTTCGATATTAAAATAGCAATATTTCCGTTTTTCCGCGTTACATTATAGAGACAAAATTGAAATTAAAAATAGTTCTCTTCTTGATCTAGCTCTACATTTATTAAAGCTTCTGTGTGTTATATATCAAAATTTCTTGGATTAATAACTGTAAATATATGGCATTGTACTCAATAATATATGTACATTCCTCGTTCAAAAGCCTTAGGACAATTATTTCACTTGTTTCAAAATTAGAAAATTAATTTATACGGCAAAGGAATTACATTGTAAAATACATGTGCAATTGAAAAAAATTTCATTATCTACGGCAAATACTGCGTTTTCTTTCGATAAATATGAAAACCACAAAGTGTCTTAAGACTATTGAGCTGGAGTGTATATATACAAATAGCGTCATTTCAAGTAACATCTCCCGAATAATAAGAATATTCGCATGTTATATATATTATTTAATTGTCATCAAATCATGAGAAAAATTCGATGATGTTCGCGTGATTGCACGTTTCGTATAAATTAGGTGAATGTGATCGATGTCGATAGCGCCATTAAATAAATCACAGTGATCCTCGTTACGATCACGAAGGCTGTTCTGTTTAACGTTCATTCGCCGATCTTTACGTCCTCGATGTTATCTTTCTTCCAATTAGCCGGGGCTGGTAATTTCCGATTGCTGCGATCCAAATTGGTTCTAGTTTTGAAGCATTTTCGGCAAGTCAATCGCCAGAACGCAAGCCGAAAGTCGGCCGAGTAGAAGGCATAGATGAATGGATTTATAGCCGAATTAATCCACCCTGAAACAAGTGAAAACATTATTAAACAATTTAATGTATAATAACTGTTCGTTTATGTTCTTTTTTCTTTTAAATGATCAGTATATTGTTCTGTTTCATGTAAAGTTTCATGTGTAGGAAAATCAAACGTCAACTTGTCAATTGTCGAATTTTAAATATTTAGAGGAAATTAAGGATTTTAAATATTTTATTTATTAGACACTAATTTATTTGTTAATTAAAATTATAGATTCAGTCAGTCGGATGATAATACTTTTTATATATTTTTACTTATTTGAAATAAATTTTTCCGTTCGCATATCTGGCTATAATCTGAAATAATAATTTGATGTGCTAGATTTTGTTGATTAGTTGATTGTGCCTTTCAAAGAGAAGAAAACTTTGTTTTATCGAAAAATTTAAATAATTCGGGAGGGAATATTTAGAGTATATGTTTATATAATATTAAAGAGCGTAATACATGTTTGTTATTATTGTAATTATAACCAGAATAAGTTTTATTTGCTTTATGTGTTATAATTTTCGTAAAATGATGTTTTTAGTTCATTCATATATTTTTTTTTAAACAAATGCAAAAAATATCATCAATATTTTAGAATTGGTCTAATTTTAATAAAACTCTATAAAACGTAAAAAAACCTCTTCTATTTTAAATATTTGAAATTTTTGTGATTGCCTGCACATTAAAATTGATGACACAATGACAAAATAGAAATAGGACAATCGTATATAATTTAATAGATTATAGTATGAAATGTGAAATATTATGGAGTGGAAATAGTAAAACAAAAACAAAGTAGAGTTCTACATGAAAAAATAAACAAGAAATTTGATATCAAACTTTTTCATTCGAGGCTTTGTTTCCGAGAAAATCGAGTTTGAAAATTTATCAAGTATACTTGAGTGTGGCTAGTTTTGGACTGGATAGAAGCCAGTGATCGATCGAGTAAAAATGAAAGGAAAATGCAGAATAACAGTTTTTCATAGAACATTCCGTTCTATGGGAAATAAAATTTGAAAATTTACCGTATATATTGTATCTGAACAATTCAATATACTCAAACTCGTATGATACAATGTTATGTAAAATATTAAGTCAAGTTAGTTCTTTCATAAAATAAATTGAAAACTGGGAATAAAATTTATTTCAATAAAACTTTATCTTTGAAAGAAAGGAATTTTAAAAATTTGCTAAGTAAATTTTGTCGTGTATCTTCCTTTCTGCTCATACTGATAAACGAGATTAACTATAGTTTTTATTGTAGTTTATTACTCGTGATCCTTCCAATTTGTTATCGACATAATCTATCGGTTTATTTCAGTTTGTTGTTATTATAGCTAATCGTATATACCTGATATATTTTAAAATCGATATTCTTGAAAATGAAACCTTATTTATATATATATAATAATTCTATTCCTTATCTTCAATTTACCTTTCTTTTTTATGAAGGAGATTCACATTATAATAATGTACCCGATATGCTCAATGTTCTCGAAATTTTTATGAATTTTATCACAAGATTGTTTCACAAACTTTTTCTTTCTTTCACCGCGTTTAGATCATATTCAGTTTTAATTTCTCACTTCGCATTATTAATATGTTAGATTTCTTATTAAAGTCTTTGGTAGAATTAATTTCTTTACTTTTCAAATATACCATGTGTAGTTTCGTTCATAAGAATTGAATAAACTCAAGTGAATTGTCAAAAAAATGATTAAAATATTTAAGAATCATCTCATTTGAAACTTGACACCATAAAAAATCCTCATATCCTCATATCCAGCGTTATAATTGTTATTAATCACTTATGTTCAATTAAATGAAATATCCGGATATTTTCAATGAAATTTACTTCGAAATAGTTGCTAAATCTACAAATAAACTTCTGCTAACTTTCATTTTACACCATTGGCACGAATCCAAATTATTCTTCAAAGTTCATGACATATTTTATATGGAACCAAGAGGAGCTCTGCTTCCGTATTTATGACTAAGGATCACTTGACGCATACTTTAATGAGAACCGCTTAATTCTAAAATCATAAACAAACCAGCCGTTCGCACAGTGCTCATGAACTGACCGCGATTCCGTGTCATGCACAAATTCGACTACTTTATGATAATTACCTAGCCAGGTTAGCGCAGGCATGAGAATATCTGGTGGTTCCACAGGCACGAAAGGGGTGACCAAGTAGAGGATGAAGAATGGCAACCAGCAGGCGACAAATCCACCTACGACCACTGCTAAAGTGGCAGCGGTTTTTGTCTCTCGCGCAACTCTGTTGATGCAACTTTGCTGATGACTGCGGACAATCCCGGACTTTTTACTGGTGCTAGGAGGCTCCGCATCGTCGGAAGCCCTGTCGCATATCACACTGCTGGTCACGCATTCTGTTTTCCGCACTCTGATGCTTTTCGCACGTTCGATCTGCAGGAAATTGACGATTAAAATTCTCATCAGTCGTAAATAGGATACAATAAGCAGCAACAAAGTACACATAGTATGTGTCTACCTTTAATTACAGAACTTTTTGTTTTCATAGATACACGGAAAGAAAATTTGAAGATTAGACAGAAGGGTTATAGTAACGAATTATAATACCACGATCATTTAGGGAATTTAAAGTCCAAGAAATGGAATGAATTTTGTTATTGCAAGTGTTCTGTAATGTACAAACGATATTTCTGGACACGGCATACATAAATTAATTTTATAAATTGTGAGGCAAAATCATGTATGTATATATGTATATATATATACCTACCTACATATGCATGCAAATTATACTACGAGTCGCTAAGTTTTTTTCATTTTCCTTTCTAATCTAAAATGTTATGTAAATTATTGTGTGATGAAACAATTATTTCAACAAATCACAAATCTCATGTCTTTTTTATTTCGTTAATAGTAGTAGTTGATAATAATTATGACAGATTATTATATGATCTGTCGAAAATTATTAAATCTTTTGAGAATTTTAACGTTAAATTCTTTCTGTAAGAGTAACACAAGTTTCCAATTATGTATGATAGAATTAAAGTTCCTTTTCGTTCACGTGTGCCGCGTTAGTGCTCCTTTTATATATAGGTATGTTGCTTGTATTCGATATTACGATTCCTCAGATTTAGATTTTGTTGAAAATATTTCTCGGTATTATCTCAGTGAGATTTAAGTTAGATCAATACATAGTCGTTAATTAATTGCTTTCACGTAATAATTAATTACTTTCACATAATTCCTCCAAGCAGTTTTCTTATTATAAATTTTTGTTATTCGGTTTCTTCTGTATAAGTACAAAATTCTCGTCTTAATATTCGTCTTAATCATTCCTCTGACAATCATGTTTATATTTTGTATAAAATCAGAAAGTGTTTTGATGTTTTTGACTTCTCATATACTTATAACTTATTAAACTTGGTAATAAGATTATTTTACATGTTGTTTGATGTTGAAGTGAAAAGATATTGGAGTTCTGGAAGAGCAGTGACACAATTTATTATGATATTTATAATTAAATTGCGGAAACAATGGTCTATAAAATTGGAGGAAAGTAATTACAAGCATACTTTAATTACCTCTCTTTACAGAAAATTTTTATTCATAGGAGATTAGTAGTTTACTCAGACTGTTCCAATTTTCCACTTGTGAACAAATTGCTTTTCGTTTATTTTTGCGTTGTTTTTTTTTGAACAAAACACTGACATATGGATCTTGACCTACGGAAATTGATCCATTTATTAAGCTTTTGATTTGCTGTGCAAACCTGTTTGATCTAGAGATTAATTATAAATTTACAATCTAAAAGATTTTTCAACATTTCGATTAAGTAATGGTGAAAGTTTAAAGGAAAATTGAGCTATAGATTTCCCTGAAATGAAAATTTCTCGGTTGGCACTGCGCCATTTTTCGATGTTGAAAAATGTCTGTTGCCTGATCATTTGAATATTTGAGCGAATTCATATGGCACAGTTACAATGGAAAAAGAAATTGGAAATTATATAAATGATTCTTGTAGAGCACAAATAGTAGTAAATTACGCACGTCGTTTCATAATGACGACCATATTTTCTTGTAACAAATCGATTGAATCATATCGATAAAAATTTTGTTTTTTATTTGAACCATTCCTATAATATCAAGATATGAATATTAAATTAATATAATTGCTTTCCCTATTAATGATATTATATTAATTATTGATTATTGATATTAGATACGTTATACTTTATTCTAAGAGAATTCTAATTAGTTATGTTATATTCTATTATATGTATAATATATTTTTTTTTATTATTATGTGCATTCCACAAATTTTTACATCTTTTATTTCGTAAATGTATAAATATTCGCAATTCAATTGTAATATTTCATTTTCTCTGAAAATCAACTGTTTGCTTTTCCCAAACTTTATTAACATTAATCGATTTTTATAACATTATCCTTCAAAGATATTAAATTCCAATTAGCTCATTAATTTTTTAAACGCTTCATGAAAATATCGTGGAAAATAGGGTAGAGAATTTTTGGTGTCACTGTCGAAACCAATATCGAGCAAGTCTACCCTTCCATATTCATGAGTTTCGCATTACGTACTGGAAATCTGTCGAACGGTGTCATCGTAACAGGTTTGTAAGCATTAGTATCAATAGATTCAAATTGCGAATCGATTTCTCATTTATACACGCTCGTCGGTCTTTCCGAGCAACCTGATTCATTGCAGTTTACTAATTTCAGCGAGTTCTGAAAATTGTAGAAGTTCAACATTTTACTTGAGACACTTATTTCGTCGTTTGGAAAAATTTCGTTTGGCTTAGTCGCTTATACAGAAGTATATATGTTAATTAAATATTAATTAAATATTAGTTTGTAATATATAAAGTAAAATCTTATTGTTTCATTTTCTTTTTAGAGTTTACACATTCATAAAGTATTATCAGTATAGTTTATAAATCAGTTTGAAAAAACTCAGTAGAGTAAGATATTTTTATAACGTATCGAAATATTAATAAAACGTTGAACATTTTTATCATGTTGAATCTTGTATTTTATTTTTATACATTACAAAATCATTAAGTGTATTTCTCTTTCTATTTAGAAAATCAATTTGAAAAGAACTCGATAAAATAGATTTTTGTAATAGTAAAGAAGTTATGATAAAATTAGCAAGCGATAGAAAAAGAAATTTGAAATTTGCAGAAATTCATTATTTCACGTATAGATAATAATTCGGACAATTTTTATAAAAATATAGCGTTCAGAATATAATATGAAAACGAGTGGCAGCTTTAGAGAGACTAGAAGCAAGTACAGCCTTTAATCGCGGATTTAATGTCATCTTTTGCGTAAAAAAATTAATAAATTGTGAAAACAAAGGAAACCATGTGTGATCAAATATATTGTGAATAACAATAATCTTTATGCATCAATATTATTCTCTGCATTTCAATCTCAAAATTGAATAGATTTATTTATTACGAACAGAAATTTATATCAGATTAGTTATAACTGCATAAATTAGTGATAGTAACACTGAAAAGTATAAAGGGATCGTTTCATACGATATATTAGATTGTACAATCATATCGTGACAAGTCTGAAATGACTACAATTCGATTGAAATTTCATATTTGTAGCAGGAATATTGGATATTCAGAGAATTTTAATGATATAAAATTATCCTAATTAATTTTTCGGATTTTAGAGAATGTAACATTACGTGCTAGAATTTTCTTATAGAACAATAAAAAATATAAAAATGAAGGAATAAGCATGTCATTCGATAAATTCATATTCTAATAACTAAACTCATATTCTAACTAATAATTTGTAAGTATTTAATAAATAGATTTAATACAAAAGTGATAGTACTCAACCTGAAAAAAAAGAAAGGCGAGTGAATTTATTTCTAGTATTATGCCTAATACTATGTTATTGAAAACATTATCTTGTAAATTGAACGATCTACAGAATTTCTAAAATAATTAGAACTTTTAATTTAAAAAATTGAAAAGAATTTCAGGTTAATGTGAAGCATTACGGGAAGACTAATGTTTCTCACTTCTATGTGCATTATTATACCTACATTTACATTTTGTACTAAATCGATTCTCATTTTCTCAAAAGATATATCAATTATTCATCCTGTCTAAAAACATGAAACAAAACAGAAACATTATTTTTTTAATATAAAAATAAAAGTCCCTCATGTACTTTTCATTTTCGAGCAATTTCTATTTTTTCAAAGAATTAAAAAAAAAAAAAAAATGACGTGTCGGAGCAAATTTTTGCAGAAAGAATGCTTACCAAAATATTGCGCCGAGGTCGAATGTTTTCGCTCTCGGTGGCTTCGAGGTTTCTGTGTCTGCTGGCAATCACGCAGGATATTCTGCCATATACGTAAAGCATTACCAACATTGGTAGGAAAAACGAACCCATCGCGGAAAATATCACGTATGAAGAGTCCATGTTGTACGAGCATTTTTTAGTGTCACGATTCGTTGCACGTGGGAAGCATCCGAGCAAGGGGGGACTGGTGATAGCGCCAGCTAACACCCACACCGCGACAATCATCAATCCAGCTAGTCTTTTGCTTCGTCGTCGTCGGCTGTATATCAGCGGTTGAGTGACGGCTAGATACCTTCAACGAAAATTAAATCCATTTGAGAAACACGTGAGAGGAGATAAACTACGATTTAAGTTCCTGCTTTTTTCCCTTTCTTTCCTTTCTTTTGAAATAAAAATAGTTCCATCTCGCTTCGTCTTTCATAATTTTAATGTGAATTAAGAACAGCGCGATTCAGATGTAAAAAGAAATTATATAATTTTTGAAAACAGAATTACAATGACAGAAGTATTGCATTTACATGGAAAAAGTTAAAGGAAAAGCGATAACATTTATAATTCGGGGAGAACCGCGAGTAAAGTTCAATTTAATTGAATTCAGTATAGATCAATTTGATTGAGGGTTAATTCTTGTAGGTCTGCAGTTCTAATAAATTTTAAAAGTACTTTCACATGTTTACAAAGAATATAGAGAATAATGAATAAAGAATACAGATAATTCTTCCTGGTTTAAACGTTTAATTAAATAACATTAAAATACTTTACTTCGCAATATATATAAATTATAGGAATATAAATTATACATCGAATTTCAAGTTAAAATGCCAATGACACGTAAAATTCAAAATCAATGTCTCGATCTTAATTTATCAAAGATTATAATTTATATACATTCAACAGAAAAGAAAGCAATAATTTAAACGTATCACACAATTAAATATTTTTCATACATAAGTTTGTTCCAACACACTATTTACCAACGTGAAATTTAAAATTCGTCTCGTTGAACGAGTTCAAACTTCAATTTTTATAATCATTAATCCGTATAGCGAATAAATCACGTCAAACGTCAACGAAAATATTTTACTTTTTATTCATTACTTGTTTGCACATCGCATCGTAAGTACCGGAGAATTTCTAATTTCCAACGACGCGAGGCAGCTACATTTCAATGGGTTAAGCACCGATCGATACAAATCGCACGGAAAAGCTGGGACGTGATCGGCCGGTTAATTTCTCAAACGAAATCGTGTCCTCTCGGTTGCAGAAAATTTTAAACGCAGTGAACGAAAATTTTAAACGATTCCGTTTCGCCGAGGCGAGGGGACCGGAACCTCTCCACCTCGGGACTAAACGGGAAACTTCGTATTTCCGGGATTCCGCCAACGGCCTACCAACAGCATGTTGGACACTCTATTCTCGCGCGCAGTAAAAAATGTCCCGCGGTAATCTCGTTCCATTTACGTGACGTGATTCGGGAATGCGGCCCCGCACCAACGGACTCACCTGTCTATGGATATAGCGCATAACGATAGGATGCTGGCAGTACAGAGAAGAACATCGAGAGAGACCCACGAGTCGCAGAGCACCTCGCCCAACTCCCAGGTACCACCTGTGAGCTTCGTCAAATTTATTTTAGTAGGCATCTCGTTCGAAATTCGCGTGCTCGTTAATGGGTGCTTAAACGTGCAAGAACTTGCGATCAACGTTCCGAGGACTGTATACGCGTACAGTGGCGATATCGCAAGCTGAATGGGAAATTTGTTGGCAGATTTTTAAAGGATTTTTTTTTAATATAACGTGTGCAATTCGAAATTTAAAATGTAATTTTTATATCTTGTCATACTGTTACATCTTTGTTAGCTGTTTAAATAATTGCAGCAATTTGCAATTATGCAGCAGCTTAAACCGATTTGGCAACCTTTAGCTGATGCGAACGATTGACTCAACTTTTTTCTGGAAAGGTTTTTCGATTACATCACATAACGCGAACACCTTGTATATTCCGTTTAAGAAGTTATACTAAATTTTTAGCGTCGTAGCTACCACTAAAATGGGACACACTGTATATTCTGCTATTTATTATGGCTACACATGTACAGTAGTGACAACAATGTGTTAAGATTGATGGAGTTCTTCTGTATGTGAAATCAGATGAAATAGATGAAGCGTAGTCTTTTCTTTCCTTGGAAGAAATTCAAGATTCATAGTGATGATGTTGCATCAGACATCTACGTTTTCAGTCTACCACGATATTCACCGGTTAGATATACGCGTTTATAGTGCTTAAAAGGGTTAAACGGCTGCGAGCTGCCCGTCAAGCTGACGAGTATACATGAGCGTGCAAAACTTGAACCTCATTCTGGCGTTGATTGCTTCATGAATTGTGCGTAATAGAAATTTAGTTGGTGTAAGAAACGTGACGGTGTTGTAAAATTGATTAAATATTGGATACTGAAATACTTAAGAAAAATATCATCTTTAAAATAATAATGTTTGAAATAGTAACCTTCATATGATTAAGTTTCAATTTTACTTTTTTTTTTAATGATTGGAATTTGTAGATCATTAATTTATTCATTATTATTAACAATTATTAATTTAAAATTAGATAGAGTTGTAAGATGTAGAATTGTCTCGATGGTTCATTGAAAACTTGAAATTGTTTCTTTAAAATACTTTATTTATCTTTCAGCAATGTAGATTCAAAATGAACGATTTAACTAAATAATAATATATATTTTATCATTTAGATTTTTTACGTTTCTGTATCAGATATCAGAAATACGTTCTTGTAACTTTTCTATGAGATAAATATTAATGTCTTTTGAGAATTATAATTCGTGCTAAAGACATTTTTAGTATTTTAAAATTTTTCATACATGCATAAAAATCTGCAATCTAATTATTATACATCTCATAGAATATCTCTGTATTGAAGCATATGCATGAATTTTTTTCTTTTAATTTCACAAACTATACGAGTATTTGTTTTTCTAACTCATATTCCAAATATTTCAGAAAAAACCACATATAATATAAATATACGAACAAACCACAATTTTATGAAACGTTATTTGAATTTCTATCAAAGCACGATTATACTTACAGCACTTTATAAAATTAATAACTGCAAACGATTCCGACATTTTTGCTAATTTTACAATCTCGTTAAATTTCTGCTACCCAACTTTACGAAATAGTGGCATGTTGTACGGGCAGCAGGTGCTGACCCGCATCATTGGAACTAATCTTAACCCTTTGGTTACTGAAACTTTCATCTTACAGCTATTGTACAATAGAATGAAATATAAAGCATTTCGTTTATAATAAATACTTTAAGAGAAACGTAACTATTTGAACGTGTAACGTCCTAGGACTAAGATAAAACGAATTAAATTGAAGAGAGTTTATATAACTTGTAAACAGAGAGATTGTACATTTTTATGTATTTATAGGAAATTTGTAAAGTCTAAAGTTGCACGAAATGCACATAATATTAAAACATACGCAAAATATCCGGAGCGCTATACTTTTTAACCGAGATTCTACATTTTTAATTATATCCTTAAAGATACAAATTTTTGTAAGAAACTGGTCTTATCATCTGCTGGTGATGAAAAACATTAGTTTCAAATTACTGACGTTGTTTTGCATATTAATACTCGACTTCTATTATGTGACGTTATAACTGGTATTACTTATGAAAGTAATAATATCAATAATAACATTAAAATTAATAAGTTAGTATTGCATCGTGTCTTTATTATCCTTGTTCATCAACAAGTTAGGAACTCATTATTGGTAATTAGAATTTCTTATTATATCATATTTAATGAAATTTCTTGGATCACGAAACTTGAATCAAAGAAACAAATGCAATTTAAAAAAGAATCGGTACGAAGTATCTTGATTAAATGAAACGTGAAATGAAGAAAATTTATGTTTCTTTAATATCTGCCACACAGATGTTACTGTCGCGCGGCAACGCCATTCAATTTGTACGAAAGTGATTCACTGAATACTTGCAATAGTTTCTAAGAGAGCTCTCATCAGAAGTGATGCTCTTATTTTTACGACAATGAACAATTATTCGTTTCATGAATTAAATTCACAGAAATTCGTTGATAAAACAAATTTCTTTTCATCTATGGAAAACAGAAAAAAATCTTAACTATAATATTCAGTTTTATTCATTAATGTTTGTAGTTTTTATTACATTCATTTAAAAGAATTAAATAAATATTCTAGAGAAACATTCTTAACAATTCATTACCGCAGAAGACGAGACAAATATTTACAATAGTAAAGAGCTATTAAAAGGAATAACATTTAAATTTTTCTTAACTTTCGTTACAAATTTTTCAAATAATTTAATAATATTATCTTTGCTCGATTTCCTCTCGTGTAAATAATAATTAGATTGCAGATTTTTATTTATTTTAGAAAACATTTTAAATTTTAAAACAAAATTGCACAGGATGGATACATAACGTAAAAAAGAAATGTATAAAATATCCATCAGTATAGTATGTGAAACAATTCAATTTTTTAAATTGTATTTTCAGAAATACGAATTATAGATATAGTAGTAGTATAATTATAGTTGTTGAATGTAAATTTAATAACACAAGTAACTTCATAACAATAGCATTTAATTAATTATATTTGATGTTGGTTGAAACACTGAAATAAATATTAATATGCAAAGTAATGAGGAATCAAATCAAAGAAATCTCGTTTTCGTCATCGCCAAATATCCTTTTTGACACAATGAACCAACTGTTTTTTTTTTTTTTTTTTCTTTCATTATTTCTTAACACCCGGCAGTGAATTACTCGTTTGGGATAATTGAAATGCAGGGAAAGTGAATTTTTATGCGAGGGAAAGAGAATGTTTAATCTAGAGGTATAGAGATACGAATAATGTTTGGACCAAGTATTTGAGATTGTGCTGGGAAAGTTTTGAAGTGACGTGACTGAATATTTCCTACGAAGATTCTCGGAGTTTGTCTGGATCAAGTGTGAAAGATAGGTAGACGGATAGAGAAGGAGAAAATGCAAATGTACATATGTATGTATATTGGGAAAGACGCATATTCGACTTCGCCTCTAGCAAATCCTTCGAGAATTTTTCAAAAAGAATTTTAAGAATACATAGACGCATCACGAGTCTAACAATAAGTTACAGAAATAGAGAGAGAAAGAAAGACGCAAAAGGAGAAGAGAACATACGTATGTATATAATATCTTTATATTTTTATGAGAAAAAATATACGTTTCTGAGGGGATTTTAAAAAGTAGAAAGATTTTTACTTTACGACAGGACTGCGTCAGGAGTCTTAAGTTAGAGAAACAGTTAGATCAATATTACAGAGATAGGAGTATGAGAAAATGCGAATATTGCAAAAATACATGTTCGAAACAGCCTTTAATGAATATTTGGGGAGTTTTAAAAAGTTATATTATATCATTAGTTTTATTCTGAATTTAACTAATATTTAGTAACATTGGACAAAGTATTATTATTATTTTTATTTATGTATTATGTATTTATAGTTTTGTATCTATTTATTTTATTATCAAACTTCGTATGGAAGAGCATTTTTTAATAGTGTAACTTGTTATTTGTTGTCTGTAAGTCTAGATTTAATTTGAGACAAGTGGAGGAAAGCTTGTGCTATAAATAAATAAAAATCCTCTGTTTAATTATTGTAAATCAAAGTATCCACACACTTACAAATGTTAATATACTATATATATGTACATATGAGATGTGTATGATCAAACTGCATACTTTTACATAATTACGGAAACGGAATTTAAATAGAAATTTCTAAATTACTAAATATTATAATAAATACTCTTTTTGGATATTTAATATAGATTGGCAGACAGAGGAAATCCAAAATTTAAAACGCAAATGACACGATATAATTCATAATTTTATAAAATGGATTTATAAAAATTACAATACATATTTAACAAGTACAATGCATAGATGTCCAGTGAATGTTTCATAGAAAAGTTATTATTTCACATTATTGTGTGTGTGTATGTACTATTATACGTACCAATATGATATAAACAATTTTAAACTTTCTTTTGTCCGCCACTGTATATTTTTGCACACTCTGTGTACAACGTATGCATTTCTGCACTTTCAGAAACACAGCAGCCTAGTAATGACCCAATTTATATAATGACCGTAGTCATCAGTAATACCTACAGGCTGTTTTCGGATGACGACTAAAGTCGACATAACAAACAGAAGAGTTAAAGTGGACCATCCGACAAACAAGAGTAGAGTCGGCTGGCCTGTGTACCGCGAACGCTGTGAGACGCGCGCGAATTTTCGTTAGCTTTGCAAATGATTCCGTGAAGTGTCTCAGGGAGCATGGATATTTGAAGGTTTATTTTCGTTCATTTGCCCTTGTCGTGCAAAGGCGGTGTTCCATTTCAATCTGTAAATGGATGGAGGAGAAAGTGTGTGTTGTAAGCTTCGTCCGATACAATTGAACTTAACGGGTCAGGGTTGGATAGATAAAAAAGGAAGCCAAGCTCTTTCGAGATCGTTCTTATTTTCCATCTGATCGAGTTTGGTGGTATCGCACGTTGATCTAGGAAATTTAATATCAACCTGCCAAAGTTATTAAAGAATAGTTTCAAAAATAATTTCTGTTCCTCGAATGTGTTTCATTCCAAGTAGAATAATCTGTTTTTATGCTTTTATTGCGGTTTCATCGCGTTTAATAAACTGAAAATGTCGAATGAAAGAATAAGTGTGGTAATAAATTAATTAATAATAAAATAATATAATTATGGATGTAAATTAATAGTACAATAATGGAAATAAAAAGCAGAGTAAAATTATTGTTTATCGTTCTATTGTTCTTTCTACATTGCGTTGATAATGAAAGTAAGATTGAAGGAAAAGAATTTACAATATTTCCTGTTGTAATGCATCTTGTTTTTGAATTTTTTCAAAATATTCTATACATAAAATTTAGCGTTGTTTTCACTCTTCTATTTCATATACTTCCTTTCTTTTTTTACTAACTCAATAATCAATTAAATAATTTTCGCGTTATTAGTTGTTTAAGATTTCACAATTTTCTGATATTCAGAAAAATTGATATTCATATTTTACACCGTTATAATACATCAATTTACAAAGGATAGTAGGTACTTATAAACGTTCATTTTGATGAAACTTTACTCCGTAATTTAGCCGAAAGTATTCGACACGTTTTTTTCTTCTCTTTTGGCAGTCGTCCAATTTTCGGGGAATGAAAATAATTCTGAAATTTAGAGATCGAAAATATGCATATTTTCTAGGACATCTGGCGAACCATTAAAGAGAGAATGAATTTTGCGTGTTTGAAGTGGTAGGTGTTAAAATACTTCGTTTGTTGAATTAAACAAATTTTTATATTGAACATTATGGCTTTTTTTTTTAAATCAAGCTTCCTTGCATATCGATTTTGACGCGAATTTATTTGTATAAATGGCAAGTATGAATTTGAAATACAGATAAATTAGAATTTTTATTGTTTACTGATACAACGAACTTTTAGATATTGATTTGTGGTTTCTAGTGTAATGAAAATTACTATTCTAAAGAGAAAATAGTCTCTAGTGTTACTTCAGCGGTTCGTAAGATCCTCTGTCCAAATGGTTCGAACTTATGCATATTGAAGACTTCTCCTAAAACGCAATTAGAAAACTGTAGAGGAGGTAAGAAATAATCTTTGCGAAATGAAAATGCATTTCGCCAATTAAATTGCTTTCCATTTTTCTAAATTAATTCTGCGACCGTAATTTGTTCAATAAATAACAAAGATGAAGAGAAAGTGTAAAATTACAACAATATTTTACATATATACGTTTAAATATGTTAATGAAGAAACAAGTGAAACTATCCATTAATCTTACTTTTATAAATTCTAATCATTGGCTAATATAAACAAATTCGATTTGAAATTTAATAAAGAGATTCTTAAGTTTACTCATTATGCAGTAATGATTAACTAACGATAAGTAATTAATGATTAGATCAGGTGGCGTTTAATTACGTATACATCATCCTGGTAAACTTAAGAGACAACAGAGGATGGTTTAAGGCACGTTTTTGGACAGATAAGAAACTTATAATTCTCTTTGATACTCGGCCGTAAATTGATATTTCACTGTCATCAGAATTTCAAGCAACTTGTGTAGAATTTATCGAAGCAGTTAGTCAATAAATAACAATAAGTGAGAGCCGGTGCGTCAGTGTTGCTGACAGAGATTAATAAAAAGCTGTTAAACACTCGTTATCGCGTAAAATTTATTTCATTTCTAACTTGTTCGATACTACTTGCCGTCCGGGCGGAAAACTTTTATCATCGAGAAATTGAGTTTACTTAAAAAGTTATTTCTCTAAAGGTCATAAACGTCGACTTCTCTCTCTCTCATAATATTTTTCTAAAAGTCACAAACGTTGACTTCTCTCCGATAATAAATCAGTAGCAAATGCTTTCGCATAATCTCAATGGAACAAATTAGACACGCAATTCAAAAATTCAAGAATATATAAATATAAATACGCCAAATTCGAAATTCGAAGTTTGAAATTTTTGACGAGTGTTTCTGTGTATAAATAAATTAAAATAAATTAAATTTATTAATCTCGTTATAATGAATTTTTCCGTTTTATCTAGTATAATTTCTATCGATGCGATAAATAAAAAAAATTCTACTATGACACTCTTTTACATACATATATACACAAATATGAATTTAACATTAATAATACATCTCGTATGAAATGATTTATTATAAAATTAAAGCAACTCTCGGTTTTTCACAGTGTCATATACAGTGTTTCATAAATTATTATATCCGCATGATGAACATACATATCTGGCAGCAACGCAAAAATGCATAATGCAAAAGAATCTTAGTTGAAACAGAACTTGATTTATTGGCAACTGATGGACCTTTAGATAGAACATTTTTAAATTACAAAAATGAAAAATGAGAATTTTAGACTTAATGAGACTTAATACTTGCGGTTCGTAAAAGCTTCATACGTAAGGTCATCTAATACGAGTGTTATGTCATAATACTAATTAATTTAAAGAGTTAATTGAAGATCACACGAGAAATGCCTGACGAATACATTATTTGTTGAACTTTTTTTCATTATTATGTAACCTTGTGACAGGAGTATTCAACTTCTTAAATTTTAGAAATCCGACATTTATGAAAATAATGGTTTCTTTTTTGAAAGATTTGTGTATATATGTATACAACTTGAGATAGTAACAAAATTTTGAATATTTTTAAATTTTACATACATAAAGTATTCACAGTACATACACACAAACACACACACACACACATATTACAAATCTACTTTTATAACCTATCAGATTGTAGAAACGTTTAGTTTATACAGCAATTTTACTGACCTATGTAAAATGAACAAATATATACAAAAAACTTTCCGTTAGAACTCAGAACCAACGATATGGATGACAAAAATTCTGTACCATTTTTTTTTTTACCGTTTGTTTCAAAATTTTTTTATTATCTCTCTTTTCTGCATTTTCTGATATTAATTTTTAGAATTGTTATACTGTCATACTGTTAGTATTACATTTAGTACTAATATCCATAATTACAGCTATCTGTATAGTTTTATATATTAATTACTCTCGTTTTTAGAATTATTATCTCGAATAGGTATTTAGTTCAATATTTTTCTGATGTTTTATGCTTTAAACAATCATTACCTGTGTTCTTACTCAAATTCCTGAAAGTGGTTTTGTTGGTTCTGTAAAGATTAGACAGTAAGCTTCTTAGAGACAATAGCCTAAACGTAAAACACGTAAGCCTGTTAAAAAACTAAACCATTGAGAAACGATATTTCAATATAATGATAGATAGTCCAGTTTTTAAAATTACGAACAGTCTGAGAAATCTTGTGTTTTTTAGTCTGCGACCACTGCGAGATTTATGTTTTTGTACTTCGCATCATTATTCAAATCCTAGTTGCTTTTCATCTTGCTTTCCTCTTGTAATGCGTAACGTAACAAAAGAAAAAAAAANAAAAAAAAAAAAAAAAAAGAAAAAAAGAAAAACGAAAAAGGAAATGTGGAACATTATTGTACGTGTATTTCCTTTCTACAGACAAGGGACGTGTGGTTGTATTATGCATGTCTCGTCTTTGGGCGTGTTCAAGCTATTGTGCGTCTTTTAATGCTTTATCCCATTATGAAGGAGATCTCATGATACCTCGAGATGATAGACTTTCAGATTCAGTTAGAAAGAATGGACGATTGAATGAAAAAGCTTTTTGACTGCAATTTCCAAAGTTTTCGCAAGAGAAACTTCTCGTCGATTGTCGTGTTTTGTTTTTAAGGAAATATATAATTTTGGTCTTTCTCGGTAAATGAAAGCGGATTCATTAAGAATAATGATATTGGTGTAATAACGTTGCTACTACTATACGCACTGAAATTTCGTGGAAGATAAAATTTGCTAGGAAGGATTGCAATTTTACGTATTGAAATAAAAAGAAATCTTCAGGGACACTATGTTCTTTTATACTCGAGTTCACTTTGTAGAAGTAAAGTCAGTCTTTGAAGATTGAGATGCTGTTCGCTTTTATTTCGGTCTTCACAAAAGATTCAGGATGCGAAACAGTCCGCATTAAAAGTTTGCCATAGGATAACAGCAATTAAATTAATCATCCATTAAAGATAGATTCATCATTTTCATTATATTTGTAAAGTATAATTTTTATTCGATTTAATTTCAACAAATTTTATTGTTCGTACAAATAAGTAATATAATTTTTAGACTAGATTAAATAATTCGTCTGAAATGTTCAATTCTTTCCATGTGGATATTTAAGTTAAATTGAATTAAATAAAACTAAATTCATGTCGTTTAGGACATTGTATTGCCAACTGAATATTGTACACTATGTTTTAGATGTTTTTGCATATTACGCGGGTTTTATACACCTTTTCGTTTCTAAACTTTTTATAAAGCAAAAATTAATAAGGAATACATTTTCCACTTGTGGAAAATTCAATGAAAATTAAATAGTTTAATTCTTCAATTTTATGGATTTAGTGTTTACTAATATCTTTTTCTAAATATTTTTTAGAATATTTATATTGTAATAATATCAATAAAAATCACGCTACATTTGAAAATAATACTACTGATTTCGTTCATCTTTTAACATAATTATGTTGATAGATTTCATTAGATTTTAAAGCATGAATTATATTATTTTAACCCGTGATGTTGCTAGGGCAATATTTGGTTTCATTCATGCACATTTTCAATTCGTTAAAGTAATGAATTATGATAAAAGAAAGAAATATTTCGTAGTAAAAGGAAGAGGATTATCTTAAAAGATAATATATCAAAATGAATTCTTCGAACGAATTGTTTTGTATTAGGAATTGTAAATATCTGTTGAAATTGAAAATTAAAATACGTTGAAATTTATTAAAAAATAATCTGTTATTAAAGTATTTAAAATTGTCCGTTCAACGAACAGAACAGTTTTATACCCATCTACGTTGAGAAATAAATAGAGCAAATATGCCGAAAGAATGTTTAGTCTTTAACAAATCTCCGAGAATAATTTCATCTGCAGATGACACTTCGCCATTATATACGTTTTAAATTACATATTAATTAAAGACGTTCAATGCACGATCAGACAAACTGTATACGAATCGTAGCAGACTCTGCTTTAATTGAGAGCCGGTTAATTGCACGGAGCGTTTTAACTCGCTTGGCGAAAAGAGGCTGCAAATAAATCATAAAGTCCGGAAGAGTGCTCCGGCGATCGACTACGACGTTCGTTATACTTATTGGTATTCCTTTCGGCCGACGATGATGCGCACTGGAAGTGCAACTTTTACCCAATGCATCTCTTGAGGGCATTATGTTATTACTCGAGTTTCTAAAGTAACCATCTAGCTAGCGAAAGCTCAATTGACACCGGGAATGACATTGCTTCACAATCTCTTTCAAATGAATTCGAGAGTTAACCGCAGAATTCTTGCTATATATTTATTCTGATTTTCGTCTTATGTGATTGGAACATAATGATGTAACGTTACGTAGAAATGAAATATAATCAATTTTTTTAAATACTTGATATTTTTAAAACATTCAAATACTTTATATTTATCGATGGGAATGAAAGACATAAATGAAATTTATTTAGAGAGCTAGTGTATAATTATTAACTAGTAACAATTGTTTATTGGAGATACATTCGTGCACAAAGATCTCGGAATACCTTTATTTTGTAATAAAAGATAATGAAATTTTAATATTGTGTGTTATATTATTATATTAGATATTACTTGCACAAGATACATAATACTTATTCTTCAGTCTTTGTTATATAAATTATTTTAGTTTATTATTATGTAGTACTTGTCTCAAGAATTTTGTAGTCAAGGAATATAGTTGTTTTATTTAAAAGCAGAAAAGTTGTTTGCTAAAGTATTTGGAATTTTCTGTTTTATTTATTTGTATATGTAGTAAACAATTAAGTTTAAATTGCTATCTAGGTATGAACTAAAATCATTTTTCACTTTCTTTAATTCAAATTTGTGTAAAGAATATTAAAGTATATTGTAACAATCTTAATTCGAGAAAACATTATATTAAATCTCTGAACAGATAGAATATATATCGGACTTCAAAAATTAAAATAGAGAATTATTTATTAATGTTATATATCTCTAATAAAATTCACAGAAAATTCTACAAAATGTCCATTGGAATCACATTTTCTGTATTACGACAAAGAGTTCGCAGAATGTATATAATATGACATAACATAAAATATTCATGCCACGTAAACTAAACTTATAATCCATTTCTTTAGCAATGTTCGTGAATGTATAAATGTATAAATTTACATGAATTTGCGGTTCATATTTTCGTTTGTACAAAAATCCATGTTTACGTTACATACAACAACGTAACTCCCTGTGCTAGTATTTTTTCAAAATATGCACCTTAATTAACACATTAAATTGTACTCTAATAAATTTATATTTTCAGAATAATAAATGTACTTTAATTTGTGAGTACATTTAATTAGCTAATCCTTTCGAACGAGATCAAGAATTATCATCGAGAGAAATTATTATAACAAAAGTGTTTCTATTATGTGTATTTATTATCTGTATTATTTATTTAGGTTATTAGATCATGTAATCATGGCAAACAGGAAAAAGTAAATCGTTTCTAGCGAGAGAGCCGATATTAAGAATCGTCCCCATAGTATTCGGTTGATTGGATAGCACTGCATCCAAGGGCGTTCATTACGGACCAACTCTACTCCAATCTATATGCAAAATTACTCTTCGCTATTCAAGAAGAACGAAAGATCAGTGTTGGTAATTGTCACGTGACATTTGAAAGTTTGAAAAGTAACGAGAAATCTGACAATTCATTTTTATTATTTTTACGATCATTAAATACATAAATATATTAGTAGCAGAGTTGAAGCAAATTAAATTTGTAATTGTTGCTAAAATTTCTAATTATTCTGAAATGATTTCATTTATGGGATATCGATATAGTTCAATTAAATTTTGTTAATATTATTTGTAATACTTTGTATTTTGCTCTTAAGATTTCGTCTTTATACGACATTTATACGAAGTAATATATCAGAATGATATACCGAATGCATCAGTATAAAAGATATGCATTCAAAATCTATGGAAATCATATACTATTTATAATAATGTTCGTAAAATTTCATTTCTTTACGTAAAATACAAGCAGTATTTGCTACATTTTTACTTTTCAATTCGGCGGTTTCCATTAGATTTTATGTTTCATTCTCGCGGTATTAAATTTTTTCAATCGTCGGATCCTTGAACCTTAAAAATTAATTAGCATATAAATAATGTAATTAATACAATAGTCTGAAAATATTTTTTGTAGGAATACTAAAATAAAAACATAAAAGAGCAGAAAGAATTACGAATATTGCGTTAAGAAATCTGTACGTCTATTTTTAGGTTATACCACTAGCTCTTCTATAGAAGTTTATCCTCGCAATAGAATATAACATTATATTTCGACTGCGGAAGTTTAGAAAATTTACTGCGCATTTATAGAAAACTTTAGAGTGTGAAGTTACACAGAATGCATATGTTATGGAAAAAAATATATGAAATATTTAAAATATAACGTTGTTTACTATAGTACTGTTAGAAGCTATAAAATGTCTCGTGGGATAGCAAAAGCGCAAAGAGGACTTTCTTTCTCATTACTCATCGATATGCTATGCTACACAAGTTTATTTGTTTATGAGACGCTTTCAATCAATCAAACGTTCTTATATTTAAACTAGGATCCGAAATAACTGATCAAATTTACATTTTTTTCGCGAGATTTCTTTCTCCCTCAAGATTTTATTTTTTTAATTATATTCTTAAAAGTATTTGTTTAGAAATCTGCAGTCTAGCTATCATAAATACTTTGTCTAATTTATAATTTATTTTAATATTTGGAAATAAGAATATATTTACAATAGAATTTATTTATTTCCAGTATACAAATATATAATGTCCGTATGTTGCATGTTGTGAAATACTTTACGATATAATCTCTCCCCTTCTAAAACACTGTTACGTGAACACCATTAAAGTAGTGACCATTTATAACCGTGACTTTCTGGTCCTTTATAGAATGATAAATCGTTCCAATGTTCTCGATCGCACGGAATCTCTTATTGTTGATTTACGTAACAGCAATACTCTGAATTCTTGCACGACTAGTTTCGGCTTTCCAATAGAAAACTATGCGAGATCTCATACGTTTCACGATCAATGCGATATTGTTGATTTGTACTACTTACTTTCAGTGTTTCCTTTTTATCACATTCAGACAAGATTTATAATATTCTCTTTATTTTTATGTTTTTGTTATTCTTGTTCATTTATTTTTAAATTACTTTTAAGTATAAAATCATTTAGTTTTAAATTACTTTTATGTATAAAAATAACTTTTGTATATTATTTTATATATCTTTAATTTTTGTTCTTCTTTTGTTTTTTCTATTTCCCTTTTCATGCTTGCTCTTTTCCATTTACTCGATAAATATAAAAATAAAAATATAATAAATATATTTTATATAGATAAATATAAAAAATATTTAAATATTAAATTAAATTTCTTATCCTTTCTTTTTAAAGAAACTTTTATATATCTTTAACAATGCTGATGATTTTCTATTTTGATTTTCGCATGATTACATTTACTTTTTATCTTCTTTATTTCCACATATATCTAGATTTAATTTTTATTTTCTTTTTGTATTTATTTTTAAAAAATCTTTACGTGGCTGTGATAATTTGTATTTTTTATTTCTTAATAGTTATTTTGCACTTATTTTTAAATATCTTTATATAATACCGGTAGTACTGATATTGATTGCTCTATTGCATTATTAATTATTTAATTTTCAATTTCCCTTCATGTTTTCTTTGTATGAAGAAATCTTGCATTGTACTGTATAATATATTAATAATTATATGTAATATATTCAAAATTATATATAATATAAACGATGGATATACATAATTATTATTATAATTATATTATTATTATATATTATAATTATAATAATCATTATTACTGTATATATATGTATATTCTACATTTGTTTGTGTTTATTTTTAAATACTTTTATATACCTGTAACAATACCGCTGGTGGCATCACAGCTAAGCCAACTAGCAAATCCGCAGCGGCCAAACTGGACACGAAACAATTAGTAACGGATCGTAGACGCCTAGTTGTTATCACAGCTGCAATTACTAGAGTGTTGCCCACCTGTCATACAGCAAAAAGTACACATTTCATTCAAACGATTAAAATATTGTTCGATTAACACTGCATTTTATAAAAATGAAGGGAAGAACGATTATATATGTTTCTATAATATTCTATGGGTCTCCTATCTAAGAAATTACGGTAATTACTTAGTGCTATACTGAATATGAAACTTCACGATCATTATAGCATTGCATGCAATTTATAGGACAAATATAAACACAGTAGACTGATACTTTAGTTTGCGTAAACATTTTACGCTAATTGGTTAAATTATTCTGCAAATATTCTGTACATTTATGTTGTCTGGTGACCGTGATAAAATTTGATGAATGTGATTGATTATCAGTTCAAAGAAACAAATTGATCGGAATATTCATTGAATTACCTTTTAAACTAAGGAGAAAAGTAGAAGCGCAGAAACAGAATAGAAAGAAAGTAGTTCAATGTCATTAGATTTACTAGAAATGAGATTATCAATTCTATAAGATCAACTATTCATTTATATAATAATTTTCATTGTACAATTTGGAGATATATTTGAAGTAACCATTCAAATATGCCTTGTTTCTCCGCAAAAAGTTAAAAAATATTTATCTGTTGGTCAGTCACGAAAATCTACATATGTACATCTGCAAATTTCAAATACTTAAACTTATTAATTATTTATCGTTATACGGATTTTTATAAACTGATGATATTTCTTATATCTAGTAGAAAACACAAATAAAACAAAAAATTACTATACAACTATTACAAGTACATTAATGTGTACAAAATGTGTCTTTATTATTATTATTATAGTACGTATGTATTATTATTATGCATGTATAAATGTATATATTATTATAGTTACATTATATATATATATATATATATATATATATATATATATATGTTATTATTATTATTATAATTATAATCAGAATAATTTAAAATTCTAGTCAGAATAATCAATTTTAATGAAATTGTTTTGTATCCTTTTGGACAAATGTAAAAAACATTGTCAATATTGTAGAATTGATCTGATTTTAACTAACAAATTAATTAAGATTTATAAAATATTGGAAATCTTTTTTTTTTTTCTCTGACAGATGTATATTAACAGATTTCTGTGATTGACAGTAAAAAATCTTCATTAATTTTATCATGTACCAACAGAATAACAGATAACATAGTTTTATTCGAATCAATCAATATACAGGAATTTTAAAATATCTCGAGCAACGTGCCATGTCTGAATTTGACATAAAAAAACAAAGAGCTAGAAAAAGAAGACGTAGAAGAGAATTCCAATTAAATCAAATTCTTTTTAGAATCCCGACTCACGTTTTAATATCCTATCCGCATGTAAAAACAATTTCAGAAATTTGCAAAATTACGTATATGGTATTCAAAAGTATTCGCATTTCTGACGAGATGTATTTTAATTATAAAGTTATGAATAAATTAAAGGAATAATTTTTTTATTGCTTAGAATTGTTAGAGGTATGCACAATACATTCGATTTAATTAAAGTTGAGTTTCATTAAAAATAAAATTGATCTTTGAAAAGTGAAAAGCGGAAATTTGCGATTCTTAATTCCTAACTGTAAAACTATGTATTTTCTTTCGTGAAAAAATTCTCTAATTTCTGATTCAATAATTTTTGAATTACAAGTTTGATTAATAAAGACATTATGAGTTAATAAAAAGAATTCCTACGTTGATACGACTACTAATATTTGAATGGTAAATGTACGACCACAAAAATTGTTCGCGTGTGTGTATCTTTATTTCTCAATGTTTTCCTTCTGTCACGTTTTATTTTTCGTTTTCATTATATCAAGTTCTTTTAGTCATGTGAAAGTGCTATTAGATCATACGAAATTCAATTTACTTTAAATCAATCAAATTAACATATTGAACACGAACGTTGTATCATTTGTAATTTTTGTCAAATAATTTATATAGCAAAATTCTTTTTCTAGTAATGAAATTATGAAAGAAAATTCTAAGAATTAACTTAAAATTGTTTCATCATTATTTCTTTCATTTAGATTTTATAATTTTATAAAATTAAAATATTTATGTTAATTAATGAAACAAATATAACGAACAACAAATATATTGCATATAGTACTTATAATCAATAACAGAATATGCATAGTATTGTTATATTCTTTAATTCTTTGCAGTTCTATGTTTTGTGTGACGAGACAATGATTTTATTTCAGTGAATCTTTTATCTAAACTCAGATTAGATGTTATAGTTTAATAACAGTATTCAAATTTTTAATTTTCAAGTTAAATATTTAAGTGCAACAAATATTGGATATTGTTGCACAAATAAATTGTAGCGTAATAAGAAAAATAGTTTTGAATTGTTATTTTAAAGTAAATCTAAGAATTCCAAAAAAAGTTTACCTTCTTCATTGTTTTAAATTTCATCTCTTTTTGTTTTTTGAAAATTATTTTAGACCGCAAATTGTTAATAGACAAAATTAACAGTCTCTGGCGATTCTACAAAAATGTCTTTAGCTGTAAAGTCAACTGTAAAATGTCCGAGTATTTATGAGCGATAGTATTTCATTGAACAAAATAAACGACGAATAATATACGAATTTCAATAATTTTCTCGCGTTTCGTGCATGCAGTTGACATCCACTGTAATCCTGCATGTGGAAATCGTTTGCCGCTAATTGAGGCAAATAAAGCCTTCTCAAAGTCAGGCGGTTGCGCTTAATTGTTGCTTACTATAGTGACGATGATCAACATGGTGAACAGCCCCGCCAAAACGAGATCCGTCCAATTCGGTAGGTAGTATTCCGACTGTGTGTCCCGGTCGATCGTCGACACCGTGTGATTCCATTGATAAACGTCCCCATAGTAATTGGCCGTTTGATTCGCCATGGCGCTTTAGCCCCGGTCCATTGACGATGACTTCTGCTCAGCAATTTGCGCATTTCCGTGCGTCATGCCGCCCCCTGCAAGACAATATTTTCGCTTCGATAAAAGATAAACGATTTCCGCAAATGGCCTGACCACGGCGAGAGAAATCGGGGAGTCCCCCTCCTTCAATTACATCTTTCTCCTTGCTTGTCGCGTCGATCGTTACAGGACGCGATTTCACGACCATTTTATCGTCGCGTAGACGATTCGTTCTTGGCCACTGGAGCAAGATTACGATCCGAAGGAAAGAACAATGCATTTTAAAGGAAGTTTCTGAAAGGGTGTACTCGAACGTCTTTATTCGTTCTGAAAGTATCGAGGATGGGGCTAGATTGTTGGGAATATCGCGGCATGCAGGACTCGATGTCCGTTATTTATCCCTTAAGTTTAGAAGAGGATTTCCTTTGAAATTTTCGCAGACGGAACAAAATTTTAGTAGACTATAGATTTTCATGCGTATATGATATTAGATGTAGTTGAAAGTTGATTTTTAGGTTCATTGTTTTTGAGAATATGTAGGGATTATGATAATTTATATTTATATCACAATACTACAAATAAATAATAACTTCGTAATCAATTTTAGTTGTTTATCTAAAAATATTATCAATATCACAAAATATATAATTACTAATAATTTAATAAAGATTACATAATGGAAGTTAAATGACGAATAATTTCTACGAATGAAGAATTTCTACTATGGCTACAATATGTATAAGTGTCAGTAAACATTTCCATGGTGATAATAAAATTAATAGCTATTTTTAAATATTCTATTGTTTATATTAAATACACATCTCATAGATGTCGTTGATCTAAATTCTTCGAAGTAGAGGTCGCTACAAATATAATTGAAAGACTGCCTTCTGTTAAAAATTGTTCTACGTTTTAGAAAGCGGTATACTTTGGATATATTGTATTATATCTTTCATATCGCGTATAATTTCTGCAATTTTGAACATTTATGGGAAATTTGGAGATGCATACATTGCACATAATATGCAGAACTATTCAAAGTACAGTGTCTCTTCTAATGTTCTATGATGTAAAGTAATGTTCTATCTAGGTACCATTTTTTTTAATCATCTTCATAGAATCATAAAATTATATAAATATCCGCATCTAATAATAAATACTTAGATGTTTGTAGAGGTAATTTACGAAATTATTTATTCATTCATGAAACAGAATATTCCGCATTTAAATAATTTCCCCACTGCTAATGAAAACAAGAAGAAAGTGACCGATAGTGACGACAAGAAAATAATTTCGCCAAAATGGTTAATTTAATTAAGTTTAAAGCATTGAATTGCAATTAAATTGTGTAAATATCCCAATATAAACGTGTAAGAAATTCAATAATCGTTAAATTAAAATTTGTATTTAAATAGCATTCACGATTATGAAGATTAGTAAAAGTAATCAACAAATCGCTTTACTATTATATAAATATGATCAACAGGTGGATTTTATCGTTGAAAAAAATCCTTCGTTCAGAAAAATACAATAGACATCTAACTACCAAAAAGCTAATAAATCCAATTGAAGATCAAATATTCATGTACATACTACTATTCTATTTCCCCCAGTTTTTATTAATTAATCTACCATTAAACTTGCAATCTTCCATTCATCCGTGTACGCTTCGTAAGCGCGAAATTCATTCTTGAATTAGTCATACATCTTCATTCATATTCATGTAACGAAGCATGGTAACTGGCGAACAAATTTTACAGAGGCACATTTGGGTTTATATACCATCAAAGCTGATTTGTAAGTCAATATCCAGGTATTCTATACAGAGTTATTGGTTTATATGTACGTCGCAGAGCGAAAAATCAAGCTGACAGGCTGAGCCGTCGCTTCCTTTTCTCACCGTGCGCGTATATATGAGCCGTTTACATTGAAAGTGGCATAAAGCCACTTTACAGTAATGAAAAATGACGCCTGCGCGAAATTATTTGCACTGATAATGAGAAAAATATAAGTAGCCGCGATAAGAAATACAAGTAAATCTTCTCCAGAGTTGACGTTGATATCTCCAAACGCGTTGAAACGCAAATTAAATATCTCGAATTAAGAACAAAGTGAACTTTCGAAATAAACGACTCTTATATAAAGAGTCGTCACGATTTTTTTAGACATCTCTGATCGTTGTGGAAAAGAATGCATCAAAAATAAAGGTTAGTCAGCTTGCAACAGATTGCAATGTAAGAAATTCTCAAAAAGTTCTCCTCCAAGAAACTTCCAAGGATGGCTTTGAACGTTTTTAAATAACACCACATATCTTTGATCTCACATCGTCGATGTGACGAATTCAATGACCTATTACACTGAGGACTGACTAACATTTATTCTCAATATTTTTTTTCTACAATTTGCCTGGAAAACCGTGGCGTAGTATTAAGTGTGTACACTACATTGAAAGTGAATTAGCGAATGTAAATGGCCTATATGCAACGTAACAAAGGACCTGAAGTATTACAAAGGAACGAACAGGAATATCTAGGAAAATAACGAACGTTCTTCACGAAAGCTATACAGAAGTTAAACGACTTTTTAGATAAGCCAGTGGATATCGTTTCGAGTATTTCGTCTGAAGGACTCGTCTCGTTTTTTCCATTACATGTTTCAATCTTCCTCGTACGAAATTGATCGATGTCGCGTAGCTGGTAGAACGGTGATGCTAATCTTCTAGTATGTTGAAAGTTTCAATTTAGATTGGAATTTATTGTAATTATATCATTAATAATATATTTATTATTTTATACATATATATATTTATTTATACATTAGTAATATATTTATTAATTGTAATTGATCGTAATTCCAAATTTTAATTCCGATTAGAATTTCATTTGTAATTGATCGTAATTCCAAATTTTAATCCCAATTAGAATTTCATTTGTTTGATCTTTTATGACAGATGCGAATAGTTTGTATAATTGGAGTTTATTGATTCTCCCCGTTCCGTGCGATTTTTCATTTAAATAATAGAAATTAGCATTCAGATAAATGAGTATAATCGGCTACAATTCATTTAGTCGGACAATAAGTACTTATAAATTGGATTCAAATAAATGAAGTATCCTACAATGTTCTATTGACATAAATTGTGAAGTACTGTTCAGATCAGAATTTATTCAGATATTTGTTGCTAATGTAATAATTGCTTACTCTGTTAGCTATGCAAGTATACTTGCAAAAAAAAAAAGACAGTAATATTTATTACTCAAAATATAGTACAAGTATACAGTTAAGATTAATCTGTACATATATTTGCACATGCTTGTTTTTAATACCATACAAATATAATAATACGTAATTGATAATTGATATCTACAAACATAAATTACGATATTTCATTAAAAAAATATATATATTACATTCTAAACAGTGAGCATTTAATATGCAACAATAATTTTTATTGATTTTATATAATATTAATATCAATTGAAAATTTCATTAGTTTTTATACAGGTTGGTAAATTTTATTGTTTATTATTATTATTATCATTATGTCTCTATTGTCATTACTTTTCATTGTTTTTGTTTTTATTATTATTTCATGATATCTATATTTAATTATCATTGCGTTAAAGAGAATGAATTTATGTAAGAGAGCTTAAGCTTACACTTTACATAAAAAATGATATAATAAAAGCAAGCACATCCCATAAAAAAACCAAGGGAAGCGTAATCCATTATCTTTAGGCTATGAATTTATGCAACGGAAGTTTCTGTTGGTAAATGTCATTTTATTACGGTAAAAAAGTGAGTTTTAAGGACACTTCTTTTACTACACTATATAGTCCATTTGATGCACATGAATATTTATTAAAAATCGTTTATTCCCTTCACGTGATTACGTGAAAAATTGCTCGAATTATTGAAGCGAATATTGTTTTTGTAATTTGCCTTAAATACTTTTACGTAATTAAATAATATTTTATCATTCATTTAATATTATTAAGTCTCTGTTTTAACAGAAATAAAATGCTTATCAGTTTATTCTGTTTTATCAGTTTGTTACGATCTCATAGTTCTGTGATCTTTAGTTTGGAAAATCTTATACAGTTAGTAGAACTACCAAACCAGGGAGGTAACAATATTTAGCGAATAGATGTGATTGTTTACTCTGCTCACACGTTGCAGATTTCGGCATCATCTGAGTGAAATATTATTTTTATTTGTCACTACAATAATACATCATTTTTTTGGACTCGATGTTACGTTGAAATAACGTTGCTTTAGTTCATTTGAACAACTGATTTTTCCAAAGTTATTTCATTATTTGATTATCGAATAAAACAATTTTGTTTCACATTTCATGTCAATCGTGTAAATAAAGAACAGTAACTAAAATTAGAATTTTTTACTTTTTTCCAGTAGATTTTTATCGCTATTAGCCGAATGTATAGCTGCAGCATTCTGCATTTATATGGAATTCCGTTTCGTTGATTCGGAATAGTTCGTTTAAATTTGTTTAATCCAAATAGAGTCAGGCAAGTTAAATCGGACAAATTGAATTCTGTTGTTTAATTAGACAATTGGTCACGATTACAAATATTTTGATTCGATGTAAAGTCAATCGCAAAATTTAATCTCTGAAATGCGAATTTTTTACATATCGTTCGCAAAATATAACGGAAAATAGTTTAATTTTTGCAGTTTTGAAGTTGCTATTACTAGTGTTGGTAGAATGGATTATGTGCGTGTACAATGTGTTATAAAAAATTTTAGGCGCATAAAAATATTACTGGAGGTTTATTTTACAAATTATAAATAGTCAGTTTCACATTAGAAGTATGTTGATAGATATGATAGATCAATAAATCAGTTGTCAAATCTTTTTCTCATTTCGTTACATATTGAAATGTTGCTTTAAAGTTAATGAATGAAATTAAGTATGTACAACATATAAAACTCTATTGTCATTTGCCATCAATTATGAGTGTGATAATCCTTTAGACATATATTACATATAAAATAATATTAAAAATTTTCGAAATCAATTGAAGTATATTCCGCGCAAAATACAAATGAGCCCGTTAAAATTAAGTACTTTCTTTTACATCTAGATTGATTGTTGAAAAAATAGTATTCGTAGAAAGACGAATGTGCCTTTGTTTTTTACATATATCTCTCTGCTACGAATCCGTCATTAGTGAATTATGATAGAATTATTATGAAGACAACACATATATTCGTACATATATTCGTGAATAATCGTCTGTATCGCTTATAAAAATATTTTTCACCACTCACCAATCAGTATATTATCTGTGAATAGATGCAGATAATACTGGCATCTAAAATATCATAGCAAATATTAAATGTTCGGGCGTATTTTTTTTTTTAATAAAGGAACGTTTCAAACATGCGAAAAATTTCAAGAAACATACGATTTATTAAAAATTTGAAGTATTTTACGAAATATCAATCTCTTCTTGATATCATACTCATAAGATTTGATTTACCTTTTTTATAAAAAAAGATTCTGTGTCAGAAAGGTGCATTTTCATTCCGTATGAAAAAGTCGAAGCCATAAAAGATAGAAATCCTGGTACCATTCAACTTTTTGCTTTACAACTTTTTTTTTTCTACGTTTAATCAAAATCAGAGAGAAAGTGCAGTTACTTCATTTCAATTACTGTTTGATTTGTTTGCAAGATCTTATTATTCTCATAAGATTATGGATTTAGGTATTTTAATCATGAGAGAAATTATTGAATTATTTTGATTATAATAATCTCTTTATGTGTGCAGTAAAACGCAAAAGTATTTGTCTAGTTTATTACAGAAGTAAAAACAGAAATATTTTCTATATTATTAAATGTATTTGAATGTCATGTGACAGACATTTCTGCATAAACAAAAGTTAATTTACAAGTAGCATGTATCATTGAAAGAATGTTTTCATAAAATTTTGAAAACCAACTAAGAGAATATAGAATCGGTTCTCTTTATAAAATATATGATATAAATAGTACTACGTGAAGACTTGTCCATCCCAAGTTACCAAGAATAATTTAGTTCATCGTATCGGTTTGTTACTTATTACTATAAATTTATATATAATGTAATATATATTACGTGTGTTTGAATATATGTAACATAAATATGGAAAATATTTCTTTGTTTATTTTTTTCATTCCAATTATACGAATAATTTTGTCTTTCGCCGGATATCGTTTCACTCGATCTAAGAAAGCTCATATTGTTTGTACGAAGTAGAATTATTACGAGTTTTAAATTGCTTGGAAAAAGGAAATATTCTTTCACTGAAATGATATAAAGCGCTTTCTCGAGTAAGGAATCTTTGAACTGGAAGATCTCATAAAAATAATTATCAAAGTTTCTCCAAGCATCTTTCCCGAATCTGAAACTGAGGTCTGAAACATTACGCTTTTTCTTACATTCATAAAAATTCCGAAAGAAAACTCATAACTACATGGAATGCCTTGAAAAGTTCGTGAAACAAGCGCACTAAGTCGAGATAAAACGGCAATTAAATGATCTATCGCCTTGAAAATTGAACGCGACACAAATCGAAGTATCGACACAAATTATCGGAATGACTGTGAATCCAAGGTTGCGCGTAATTGATTACATTGTCGAAAAACATCGACGATCTGAAAATTTTTGTCGGCGAATTATTTGAGTCTCTCGACCATGGTACCAATAATCGGGAGAACGTCGAGTTTAAAAGTTTCCTATAAATCTCGATTTCCGTTTTATATTTGTGATAAATTGGATTTACGTATATTCATAGTTTTATGGACACGACTAAAGGAATAGAGTCTATGAAATATACTGCGAATAAAAGGTATTATTTTTAAAATCAAAGTTAAGTGAATTATTTTTAAAATCAAACAAGTGAATTTCCCTTTCTCAACTAATTCATGCTATTTGGTCGAAATAAGAGGCAAAGGAACATTTCTATGTACAACTAAAGAAATAGAATCTAGGCAGAGATAGAAAGACTATTTTAATTACTCCATATATGTATAATTATACGGTTTTACTATACGTGTGGAAGTTCAGTTCCTAGTATCTCCAATCTACTAATTACTAAACAATTACCGACCGCGGGAGATTAAAGTAGTATTACTAAAATGAATTTCGAGTTTCAAGCTCTAAGAGCTCGAACCGCAACTGAAGTTGTAAACGCTAAAACTTTCTGGGTTCAAGCTTTGAGTGACAAGAGTTACAGTTGTTAAAGCCTAAGCCATTTATAAAATTCTATCTGTATATGAAGAATAAGAACAAATTCGTAGAATGCATCTAGAAATTTGGGACTCGGAATGAAATTAAAGTTATTCGTCAGAATGCACTTCACAATGGGCTAAAAATCAAATACAAGCCGAAGAGAATATATTATTCTATTATTTTTAAATGTTGGTACCAGAGTCGGATTGTTAGCTACCTCATGAATATATTCACAACTAACGAATGGCTATTAATATGTTTTTATAGCAATTCTATATAGTTAATGGGGTAAAGAAAGAATTCACAAAATATTTAACCATTTAATTGGATTTTACTTTACTTTATTCAAATAAACAGTCCAAGATATCAAACAAAAGTTAAAAAAGTTCCAAGTTCTGAAACTGTAGTTCCACCTTTCGTTCATAGTTCCTCATAATTCCATACTCATAATTTTATAACTATAACCTAATAATCTCAGCAACACTAAACTCACAAAAACGAACAAAAATTGCAAAAGATATTTATAAAGTTAGAGATTGTCTTTGAACGTGCCTTTAAGTATACAATCAGTCATCCAAGAAATTTGGCCAGCTGCGTACATACGTACTGCGTACATATCTATTAGAATCAACCCCCTGGTTAATATTTTAATTACAAAAAAAAAAGAGAACAATATATATTTCTATCCATAATTTCTAAAAAATAAATATTAATTTTCTGTGAGTTAAGTAATTAAAACTAAATATCAGAAACTTTCAACTGATACTATGATAAATGAAAAGTAGAGGAATGATTTGTGAACGATTTATCCAATACTCGATCAGAACTCGAATGATATTTTATTATTCAAAATTTATTTGAAGTATCAATGTTTATGGTTATCAAACGGTAATAGTTATGTGGTTATCTTAATATTGTTTCTTTGAACAATATTAAGCAACTCTCCTTCTTAGAGATTAACGGAAATATTTAGATGTTCTGTTTTACGCGATATATGTATTTTACTCTGTGTATTTTCTAGTTTAAGAACTTTCGAATCACTTACATCCATGGGTAAATATACTCGAAAAGAGGAAACAAATAACTTGTCTGAATACGAGGTTTCTGTATAACAATTTGCAGGAAAAGTATTTTCTGCTGTTGAACGTGATAATGTAGTCGCAGTAATGCGTTGTTTTTTATGACGTGAGAACGTTATCATACACAGAAGAACATGCACATTATCCACGACCTACATCTCTACGCGGTATTTCCGAGGAAAATATTTCTTAGCGATAAAGAAAATCCACAAATTATTTCGTGACCCATGGTGAACGATCTGAAAGATCGGGTTGGCAGTAAGATTTCTTCCTCGCTGTAGTTAAGAGTAATGTAATGAAATCGTTTATATGCGAATAAATTAAAACCCATTGAAACTCTAATAATACTCGTCTTTAATGATTTAGTACTAAAAAGTAGTTAGTTAAGTAATGTTAAAATAATTAACAGTTAAAATAATTAATGCAAATAGCTAAATAGTTAAAGAAACTTAATATTTAATTTAGTAATTAAATTTATTTCTCATGTTTGGACTGCAGATTTTTATACGTTCATAAGAAACACGAAGATGGAAAAATACACACGCAATCCATAAAAAATACAAAAATGTAATATAATATCTATAAAATGTAATATAATATAAAAAAAATTTAATACGATATAATATACAATATATGATATAATATAATATAATTTAACACAATACAGTATGATATAAATATAATATATAATATTTAGTGTATAATGTACAACATTTAATAAATGAATCAAATTTTTATTTAGATTCTATTTCTTTAATTACATTCACAAAAATCTCCAGTCCATGTATTTTTAAACTCAAAAACAAATTTGTTGTTTTAACTAAACTTGTGGAAATTAAACCATTTTCTAAAATTCAAATTAATCAAAGAAATTTAAGATTTTATTTGCACATTAAAAATATATGTAAGTTAGTTAGAAAAAATTTTAAAAATCAATTGTTGATAACAATTTGTTAGAGAATGTAATTCATTTATATTATTGATAATACCAGTTGAAGAATAGTTGTTTATTTATATTAATAACAAGTTCATCAATACAAGTTCATCAGTACAATACATTTTATTCATAAATGAAGTTTCACTTCTTTCTATATTATTATTACTTACTTTCAACGAAAATATGATGTTTGAATCATTGAGTAATTTTCGTTGAAGCAATCAAACAGTGGACTTCAATCAGTCACCATTGAAAACATTCGATGAAGCTTGAACGAAATTCCATATTCAATATCTGTGCAGCAAGTATACTCGATTTCAAGTATCAAATTAAAACTAGATTGAAGTAGACAATCGATAGGTGTCAATGATTGCAACTCATTTATACGTATAAATAAAAATGATATTTTCGTTTTAGAAGTGATCCACTTCTTAGAATTTAGATTCCAGATTTCCAGTTAAAAATGAAAAATCTTGACGATGTATTATAATGACTCTTGTTATTATACTATACTGATTAATAATATTCTAATATTCGAACTTGTATTATTGAATCAATTGTTTTCAATATATTGAAGCAATAATTTAGTAGAAACAAATTTTGTAGTAGATTAAATTATGTTAGTAGAAATAAATTTTGTTTATTTAAGGCGCATAATATTTTGCGCAAAGCGATATTAAGTGTTGTAATAGAAAAAATTTTAAATTGCCAAAAAATTCAAAAAATGAGCACATTAATACATATTTATAACATATTTATATTAATATATAGTTTCATATGTTGCAATGTTTCATTTGTTTTACATGTTACAAAAAGGCTTTCTCTAAGCTCGTACGGAAACTGTCAATGAACAACAAACTTGAAACCCTGTTACGCCAATGCAGCAACTAAACAAGTTACTAGAGAAACAACAACGTGCTTAAAACTTTAAAAGAAAAAGAAAGTCCGCGTCTCACAGACTCGCGTAACGAGAAAAAAGTAAATGATATTTACATTCTTCTTCGTTTTTCCCTTGAGTTATCTTCTAGTACCTGAGTTGGAACGTAAATAGCATAAATCTAACACAATGGCTCCGTTTGTTACACGTTTCTAGCTTCATTACGACGCGTCGTTTAGTTCACTGTGCGTTTAATTCTTTCCAGTAATGAAAAACTTTTACTCTTTTTTTAGATCTTGATGTTCGCAAAAAGAATTAAGCGCATTGTCTTCAGCGTTATTTCGTTGTTAATTATTCGTTTACACTAGTGTTTCACCCCCAAGAAATATAGTGAGATTGAAGAACATATTGCACTAATGTACAACATCTAAGAAACATCTGCAAAGGATGCCAGTTGCTAGAGACAGAGTTTCAGCCTGTGCAAGAACATAAATTTCTGACTGTAATAAAGCTAGAGACATCTGCACAATATAATTTGTGGCCTAGGATGAAACCAACTTGTATTCATCTTCATATAAACCATACTGTCTGGACGCGAATAGTACTTAAAGCTTCTTATCCTTTCATATTAAAATCAAAGACCAAAATTACAGTATCGTGTGTACCTTTTGCTTGTAACATAATTGAATTGATGATGGTATTGCGTGGGTTTTTTTAACAAAATTCAGAAACGTTACAATATTTACAAAAATACCTGTGAGCTGCTGAACTTCTAATTTCTCTTGCATAACATAATAATTCACTTACTTAGTAATATTAAGGAATTGACAAGATATATGTTGTAAGTTGGGAATTTTTCATTTACAAACCTATTATTTTGTTTCGAACCAAATCTATTTCTTTCAATCATATTTTCAATCACTTACTCTTATGTGAAACATAATTTGTTAGATGGAAATAACTCGCACTTTATTATTATTGTAGTTCTCTCATTAAAAACATATTTCATTACAATATGTACATTTTTGTTCAAAATTGCATTGTTTAAATGAAACAAAACCATTTTGTACATTCTCCGAATAATAAGAATATTGGAATTATATTTTCATTTTTAAATATTGTAAAAGTGAAAATATAGAAAAAGATATTTATTTAAGAACGTTATTATTTACAATAGTAATCTCTTCTTTTTTTATATTACGCTGCTTTTTATTCTCTTTCATAAAAATCATGTAAAGATACTATTCCATCATCAATAAAATAAAATCTATTTTTGTATAATGTATTTTGTATAATGTATTTTCGACAGATGACACTTTAATTAATTAAAAAAAAAAAAAAACCATTAACTTCACCGATTGCTATTGATCTAAACATGAAACAGTTTTGCCGAAAGTGTACATCTTATTTCACTCTCGTCCCGTTTTACATCTTGCTTCTTCATTAAAAACAATGAAGTCTTCGCATTTATTTAACAAGCAATTCAGACCATTCCCTTTTCTAGAGAGCTACACTGATATTTAACTTCGTTCGCGTACACAAAACGACGCTCGCGTTAATGCTGATAGCACGGATTTGCGATGCGAAGTCGCGATTTAAATTCAACCACTCACGGTTTAACCACTGAAAGATCTGGGGGGAAACAGAGCTTTGACAGAACGGTTCAATTAATTTCACTCGACAACATGAAAATGTGGGAAAAAGTTGCCCGGGCTGTCTGACGATTTCCACCAGATAATATAAAATACGTCGGAAAAAGAAATAATTGTTTTTCTTGAACATCTACGAAGAGTCCTTATATTAGAAACGAATTTTTGCATTATTTTTTTTATAGAATATCTAAACTAGTTGCAATGAAAATTATAATTATAATATTTTTTCATCTCTCAGAAAATGTACGAAATGGTTTGTTTCGTTCAAAAAACAGAATTCTAAACAAGAATGTACATATCGGTATATATCATAAACAAATATGTCTTTTGGCGAATGAAATCTTTTTGTATTCATATTTATAAATACTTTTATTTTTATAGAATTTATTCTAGTTTATAATTTACTATAAAATGATATAAACAATTATATAAGATTAATATAATGTAGTATAGTGGTATAGTAGTATAGTAGTATAGTAGTATAGAGATTAAATGCTACATGTACTCTGCAACAATGACGTTGTTGGAGAACTATTGTGAACTTAAACTCACTTAAAATAACGTCTTCCAAAATGTTTCATTGTATTACGTAGTGTAAGCAGATTCATATAGTTTACCAACATAGGTAATATCCGTTTAGCATTTCATAAGCGTCATGAATTACATGTTACTTTGCTACGTAGATAGTTTTCTGAAGTTTTCTAACTGAAATCGCATTACTTCTTCTGTTGTTATTATTAACATCATACCAACTGCACGTAAATAGTTTGTAACGATTATTAGTTGGAACAAATGCACTCTCAGGAATTAACTTTTATTATAAGCGTACCAAGAAAGTTATAACGTTTTAATAGTTGACGCTGCAGTGAAATTTTCATTTAAAATGACGTTAAGCTATGTCTCACGTTAATTTTGAATATTAACGTCATTTCTTTAAGCGCGCTTGCAAATTACAAAAAATACTTTTATTTATTTTGTTCGCGAGTTGTTGAAACAGATGTATCATACATCTGTACAAAAAGCTTGTAAATTATAGAAATTTTGCATCCATGTTATGAAATTATGCTAGGTCACGATAACATTTAGAAAAATAGAAATTGTTTCTAACGATTGAACTGAATTACTATAAAAAATTTTAGTATGATTTGTTGGTAACTGTTAGCGTTACAATATAACAATGAATCCTCAAATATTTGTTTTATGGTATTAATTCTATATAAATTTCTTTTTATATAAATTTATTAATACATGCAGTTACAGTATAAATTTTGTAAAACACGCTTATGATATCATATAAAAAAAAGAAAAAAAGCCAAAATACAGAGCAAAAAGAAAAAAAGTCCAAAATAGAAATCAGCTTTTTGAAATATTCAAAACGAAATAGAAATAAATTCACTAATCAATTATTTGTTAGAAACGTTCAGAACATGTATTTTGTTGCAACAGATTATAAAAAAATTTGAATTAATTACAATTTAAATATTTTTAAAAATAATTTTTAATAATATTATTGATATTTATAGTAGTTTTATATACGTATCTATATAAAATATTTCTTTTCGTAATTATATTATTACATTAATAATATTAATAATAATTACTATTATGTTAATTATATCGTTCCATATCTTGTCTCGCCAACTGTTTCCCAATTTTACTGCTACTCCTCCAGCTAATAAGTGAATAAAACATGTTACACGTTTCAATATTAAAATAGGATGTATTCGATTTGATTTTGTATTTTACACTTTCTGTGACAGAGTTGACAAAATTAAATTAAATTGAAATTACAAGGTCAAATAATTTAACTTTAAATCATCGTGATCTTGTGGTTTCATCACTCTTGGTTTCATACCAGTTAAAAGTTAAAATTATGTAATCGTTATGGTTTAGGTTTGTTTCATTTATCAAACATTACAAAAACCTACTATACTTTAGATGTTTTATGTTCTTCTGCATATCACGTGCACATTTTTGTACATTTTTGCATTTTCACAAACATCGCATCACGCATAAAAGCTTCTCAGTCTGACAATTATAAAAAATTACAATCGATAAAATTATGAACAAAGGAATGATGAATTTAGGGACAAACTGTTCCTGGCATCGGACCATCCCAACGACGAGCAAGTAAAATCGAAGGAGGACATTCAAGCACGTCTTTTACGGTTATCTCGAGTGCCTCTAGCGTGTTACTTTCCAATCTCTGCGCTCTCTCAGTCGTGTTGCATCGCGAGAAGAAAAAGGATGTCGCTCGTAATCAAAATGGCCCCGCGGTAAAAGAAAAAAAAAAAAAAGAAAGGGCGTAAAAGTGCGGATGCAGGAATACAGTTTCACGGAATTACATGCGATATTCCGGCGAAGCGTAGCAGAGGGAAAGAAAAAGATATCTCGCGCAACAAAATTTAGCCGAGCTAGGTGGCTGCTTCTTAAAATGAAACGCTTCCTTCAACGCCATTTAATTTTCCGCGACGACGTTACTGCCGAAGGGATAGCGCACCGGTGTGCACGCCGGTATGTAATATACGCGTCACTCGCGTATTCTACGAGAGAAAGGCCGAGGGAAATGTATCTCGCAGCTGGAAACTGGCGGAAGTTGGTTAATCCTTCCCGTACGATTCATAGCTCGGGCCAGAAGTTGAAGCTTTTCACGGTTGAAAATCGTGCTTCTGACGAGAGTAAGGCCACGTCCACAACACTGCTGCTCACTGCGGGACGTCGAATCTGTATTGTATATTTAACGATAAATTCGAACGTGATTCGAAGGCTTGGAAACTTCTGAAAGTTTTGATAAGTATTGATAGTGCCTTGAGAGCGTGGAAAGCCTCGATCGTTTTCCGAAGCTTTGGAAGTTTTGAAAGTTTTGCGACGGAGTTTTGATAGCGTGACGGGTTTTAGTAGCTTTCCGATTATTAATATTATTATTATTATTATTATTATTATTATTATTATTATTATTATTATCGAATACTCGTCACGTTATTAAATTCTTTTAAAAGGTTCGAAGCATACAAAAGTCGAGAGCTTCGCATTGTATTAATCCTTTAAGCGTTTATGTCGAGTACACTAGTCATGAAAATGGAATTTTTTTATTTAATATCGAGTATGCTCGTCATGTGGAGAAAAAAATTCACTTTTGCCATTTGTTGTAAAATTTCGCTGAAAAAATTATATATTTGAAACTTGAAAATAAACAGGAATTGTTTGGAGAAATCTGACACAATCGATACAATGCAAAAACAAATAAATTTATCTCTAATCATTTTAATTTTGCAAATATTTAATTTTTTATTTCTTTTCATGAATTGATGAAAATTCAAATTCTTTCCTCTACATTTTGAATTTTTACTGGTTTTTTTAAATCGAATAATTTTCAAAAAATAAAATATTAAGTCCTGTAAATACCGTAAATATCAATAAAATTAGAAATTTTTCAAAGAAACACCAAAAAAAATTTATCATTTTGTTATAATTTAACTCAATCTTACAGCAAGTGTTACAGCAAGTATGCTGTGTTCTCGTCATCGCCTAGAAATAATTAAGCACACCAGTACACATTCTCAAAATAAATAAAACGCTTAAAGGAGTTAAAAAACGACGATCAACACTTTCGAAATTTATTAATCGAGATTAATTATTCGAGATTAGAGATTTATTAAGGTTCTCAAGAATCTTAATAAATGATCCAAAATTTTTAGATGTGATCGATGTGTGCATCCGAGATTTTTCAACTAAAGGAAGCATGTTTTTTTATATGAAAAAATATCGATATAAATGCATCCAACGTGCGTGCATTTGGCGATTATAGGAAATTCCGCCTTTAAAGCGAATTCATCTATTTAGAAGGCGATACATCAAAGGGCTTGTTTGCGAAACTCGGAATGTACAGCTGCTTACGAAAGTATTTGAATATTTATGGGAACTTTGGGATGAATAGATACATTGTATCTTATATAAAATATTTTGGAATTTCACTGACACTGTAGTGACACTCAAGTTTAAAGCAGATCTAAAAATACCTATTGAGATTACAATTGTAAGTACACAGCGTTTCGCATGAATCACAAAAATAAACAGTCAAAAAAGTATTATATTGTATCAATAAATTTAAATACTTAACATTTACTATATGCCGAAGATGTATAGTTGTTTAACTTTTCTTACTAAATATGATATTAATATTTATTTGCAATAAATACCTTATAACTTTTACGCCAACTTCCAGATTGGTTTTAGATTTTAATAAGCTATTATGACATTTAAATGATAGTGTATTAATATATAAAACTTGTTCTGTAGTAAATATTCGAATGCCGTAACCATTGTATGTGAAAAGTGGAACATGATTAGCCAATATCAATCACACAGTGGATCAATTCGAAAATTGTTATACCTAAAATAATTACATGGTTAGGTGTATTAATTATACGTTGAATTTCTAATTTCATAAGGTAATACCAAACATTGGCATTCCTTTTTTCTTCCAGTTAACGCTACTTTTATTTTATTATTATTATCAAATATACAGACGATGCAAAAGCAATGCAGACGTCTTTCTTTTTCATTTCAAAAATTTTGCACGCGTGAGCAGAGTTTAGAACGGATTGCTCGAAAACTGTCAAGGAACAATTCGAGAACTACGAGCTGTTGGCAAGCATTTCTGGTCAGTGTGGAGCCAACATTAGAGTCGAAATCTAGCCTGTTCGTACATAGTATATACCGTTACCATTAAAGAGGAAACTGCCTTGAAAGAATGCACTACGTGGTCAAATTTATCGCGGTGAAGTTTCCCTTTGACTTTATGGCATCGAGTCAAGTGGTTGTTGAGAGCTTCTACCTGCAGCGCAATCGAAGCTTTGTTTCTTTGCAACGTTTCATCTTTGCGTCGTTCTTTCAGCGGCAAAGTCCAAGAAGCAAATAGTGGAGTGAAAGAAGCGAATTTAAAAGAAGGCGATCGATTGTTGGGTTAAAATTTTTTACCAAGGTCTTGCTTGTTAAGTATTTACGGCAAAATATTCACGAAAGTCTTAATATTATTATACCAACTGTTCTTGATAAACAAGTTTATGTCAGATTACTAAAATGTGGGACATTTAATTGTATCTTGTATTTCATAGTCTTCACGACAGTGATGAGTAATAAGATTGAATTAAATTTAGGATGGCTATACAAGATTATGTTAGATTACTAAAACTTGAGGTATTTAATTCTATTTTCTAGTTTACAGTCTTCGTGACAGAAATTAGCAATAAAATTAAATTAAATGAAAGATTTCAAAGATATATTATTTAAGTCTAAATTTTTATAGCTTCCAATATACATATATATATGAAATTTCCAATATATATATATATATATGTGTGTATGTGAAATTATAAAAATTTAGACTTAAATAATATATCTTTGAAATCTTTCGTTTAATTTAATTTTATTACTAATTTCTGTGTATCTAATATCAATTGTATCAATTGATATCAATTACAACATAGAATGATATTCTAATCCATGTCTTACTCTGATTTAAAGTATCTGTTCAATATAAAAATGTAAAAAGAAAATAAGATAAAATATTTAATATTTTTAAAAATAAGTTTACTAAAATTGAAGAAAGATATTTAATTTTTTACTTGCTTGATATTGTTAATTTTATAAGTTTAATTAAAATATACTTCACGTTTCGTCCAGAAGTTGAAAGAGATCTATCTATAAAGAACTATATATTTTAACATTGTCAATATTCTAGAAGTAGTTTAATTTCAGTTAACAAATTAATCAAAATCCATAAAATGTGCAAAACCACGCCTCTTTCTGTTTTAAACATTTAAAATTTGAGAATATGTAGATTTCTGTGATTCTGTATGAGGTCATTTTTTCATTATCATTCTTTCTTAATATTTATTTCTTTAAAAGTAATTATAAATTTCAAGGTGTGCAAAAATCTGATGAGAAAATTGTAATATTTGTAGCAGTTTAATTTAAGTTGTTTCCTAAAAGTTCTTTTTTTATTTACCTACTCATTTAATAATGTACAAATATTTTGCTGCCCCTGCAATCTCGTTGAAATCACGAACATCTGTTGCTCCGTAAACTGACATGAAATACATCACTTTCCATCGTAAATGTTGCCATCTTTTCAATTTTCTATGAATTTTATTTTTTTCTCTTCGTATGTTCAGAATCTTTTCAAACCTAAAATCGTTTCGAAAGCAGAATATTATATTAAAGTAAATAATTAAAATTAACAAAAAAATTAATATAATACAATAGAAAGGAATAATAACAAATTAATTGAAGTAGTATATTAAAGTATTAAAATAAGTAATATACTAGACATCAGTTTATACATTATTATTAAACGACGTATATTACAGATTCAAAATTCAATTTATACAGATTTGAATATTGTGCGGATAATTTTATAACCAATAATATTCTTAAAATCATTTAGTTTAGTTTTAGAGATTCAAAGACAATAACATGTTGCAATAAAATGAATATTATATTATGTTATGTTATGTTATATATGACAGGATAACGTATTATAATATATTACAATATTTATCAAAAAATATATGTTTAAAGATGAATGCATTCTTAATTTGTTCCATGCTTCTCATTTATTATTCATTAAATTTATTATTAAATTTTTAACTTTTCACATCACAAAATTGGAAAAACGTAACATTTTTATATGAAAAAAAGTCAGGAAATACCTGCTTTGTTTTACTTTAATTTTTAAATGTACCATGGCAGAAAATACTTCCACGAATGTAGATATAATAGGATGAAAATTTCTTATTTCAACGTAGCAACAAAGAAATTATAAATCTTATTAATAAATGATTGATATAAATTGCAGTTAAAATGTGACAAGAAATAATAATGTTAAAATTTTGTTAAATGAAAATTAAACGAAGAATTAAAGTTCCATTTTCAATCTTGAAAGAGGCATGGATTTTCATATATGCAATGTGTACCCTTGATTTTAGAAAATCAACGTGAACCTCTAGTTCTGGCCTGATTTTCGGTCTTTGTTCGTTATACAGTTGATCGGCTATTTGGAAGGAACGGGTTCAAGCTTCTAATTAGAATTCAAAATTTTCTCGCTCATAAGTAAACAATGTTTACAACGTTCTTTTTTTTCGAAAATTTATATTCACGTCATTGAAGCAGCATGTATTATAAATTATTTAAATGAAACGTATAAAAAGATACAATTTATGCTCATGTTTTGTTCGAATAATTTTTATTTAAATTATTTTTAAACTATCAAGTAATTATTTTAATATTAATGACTATAATTGTAATTGACAGTGGACTTGACTAAAATTATCAAAATCAATTTTCTTCAAATTTTCATTAATTTTTGTTGAGTTCTTTTGATAATTTTGATAAAAGTATTTTCGACACAAATAATTATAGAGATATCATGAATATGATAGATGATCGTTGATTGAAAATAGAATTCAAACGTAGATTTATATAGACAGTTTTCAAATTCGAATGAAAGTCAAAATGCAGTTGAATCCGCAAGGTAGAAGAACAGAAAGTCGAAGATTTTTGAAGATTTTACTTGCGGTCACGTAATTCCGACGTATATACTTCGTTCCTATCGATCAAACACTGATAGAGATACTCCCACCTGGAAGGCGAGAGATTCCTGGCCAGTAATAAATAATCACCAACCTGACACGGTAGCAAAGAATGGTTTACAATATATAAAACAGGCTGATAGAACTACAGGTTGGATGAACACTCGCCCCAGGTGTAAGACGTACGAGCCAACAGACTTGCTATGGTTTAAAAATAAGCGAAAAAGCAGGGAAAAGGAAATTCGTGTTGCGTAATCGAATAAATCTCCAAAGCGTTTCAACGATTCTTCTTCGGGGATTTCGAGATATATGATTGCAAAAAAATTTCTGAATGAGGAATATTTCGAACGGTCGGCTTATGAAGGATTTGGAAAGAAACTGTATGATTATACGGTACTGTTAATTTGATTATGTTATTACGGTGTGTCGATTTTGATATTAATATCGTACAACACAAGTTGCACGAGTTTCGATTTCATCTGTGACAGTTTCTTATAAAGTGACATAATATCAACGTAATCAGAACTTTGACCATGTTTGTCGAGAAAATATTTTAATGTCTTTAGTTTCTGTTGAATAGGTAGTTACTAGTTCAGTTATTAGCTGTATTTGTAATTATACCGTAAAATTATATTTAATTAAATTATAATCAGTTACTAGCTGTGTTTGTAATTATACCGTAAAATTATATCTAATTAAATTATAATTAAATCTAATTTTAACGAGGATTATTTAGTCTAGTAATTTCAAGAATTCGTTTAATATCTCTTTTGTCATCATCCCTTTTAGTTGTTTAAAATCCCTTATAGTTGTTTAAAATTGTTTAAAATAAAAGGAACTAAGGTATTGTGATGAGATATTAACTATTAGTCGTTAATTGGTTAATTTTCATTTTTACAACAAATCAAGACATATCTAAATCATTTTTCATGAATAGATTCATATATAAATTTCTATTTTAACTATTATAATACGTTATTGCTAGATAACGAATTTTCATCCAAATTTTTGAGAATATAATTAAAAAAATAGAAAGTTGATGGAAAATTATCTAACGTTAAGGAATGTTACAGAAAGTATCACAAAATATCATGTGTACTCTCCATATATTTTGTACAATTTTTCAGTTTAAAATTTCCTACAAACCTATATAAAAATCCGCAGTCTAGTTATTACCTAAAAAGAATCCGAATTTAATAGTTTATTTCGTTAAAAATTTGTTACCCACCTTATTATTTCATTTTGTGAAAGTCGGTAAGAGGTACACGTGTACTAACACAGCCAAAATGTTTCGAAGGCACGTAAAACTTTAAAAGAAAAGATATGTGTGCGTGTTTCTAACTTAGGAGAGCTATTTCTTTTATTGCTACGGCACACAGCCACGCTGTAAATCAGGGACTTCCGAAAAAGTCTCAGCGGACGCCGACGTATTGGCCCTCTGAAAACCGTTGACTAAGGTCTTAAGAGTCAATTGTGAGGGATAGGAAGAAATTTTCTGGATTAGATGGATGGAGCGCAAGAGTTCTCAAAAATTTCTTTTGTAATGCTTCATCTCTTTGGAAATAATAGTTTCAGTATCAGAAAAAAATCTCGAGGTTTCGCAAGGTGCTGATTAATCATTTTTGGTAAAGTCAATTGTTTTCGAGAATTAAACTTGTTACTGTATAATTACATAAAATAATAGATATTAATAATATTCTTTTATATTTCTCTACTGCGAAAGAAAGAAATAAACAGAAAAAGTTTTAGAAAAGTAAAGTTTTTGCTGTACAAGTTTTCAGAAATATTTATCTCTTTTCTCTTTTTTTGATAAAACTAATATTGTCTATTTGTGTAATCCGCTTTGCAGTGATATAGATTACGAGCGCACGTTTGATTTTGGTTAAAAAAACAAATTAAAAATTTTTAGTATTTGCTGCAGATAGTTTCATAAAGAATTTTTTTACAGAAAAGATATCTTTTTATTCGGAAGCATAAATTTCAAAAAAAATATAAATATAATATAAATTTAAAAATATTTATAGGGTTTTACAAATATAAATAAAAATATTAATTATAAATAAAAATGCTATGTAGAAAGCTTCATTATTTTGTAAGAAAGGAATGCAGAAGAGTATTGTTAATTTTATACTTTGAAGATGCAACTCTCAGTAGGCAGCTTTGTAAAAAGAAAAAAAAAGGAATGATACTGAGATATCTAAAAAAATATACTAAGATTCATAAGTTTAAACAAGCCAGTTAGTTGATAAAATAATTTCAGTATGGTTAATTCGATCTTGAATCACTTCAGTTAAGCTTTGATCATGAGGTCCAAATGGGATTCAGGATCTGTCAATTGATAAAGCCTTAGCCAGAAGACACGGGACAATCAGGTTCTATCAATCAATGAGTTTTATTCACTTAATTTATTTTCAATCATTCAAGATTGCGTGATCCTTCAAGCTTACAGCATCGGCATAAAACATTCTAGCGCAAAATAAATACTGTCACTTTGACAAGGAATTGCATAATGAAGCTTAAATTGTTTAATGTCTTAAATAATTTAGGTAGATACATTTGAAGTTTCTTTCAGTTATTTTGAATATTTTAAATACATATATGAAATGTTGTTTTTATAAATATTTGATGATGAATATAATTATATTTAACGACAGGTCATTTAATTTGTGTTATATATGTATGTATATATATTATATATTGTTGCATATATATATTATTATATAATTGTACTATTATATTAATATAGTGTGTAACGTAATACTGATATATATTTTCATCTCTTAAAATAATTACACAATATTTATATCAATATTAAATATATAATTGATGAAACATATACATATAATAATAATATATACAACAAATTATATAGTAAATATTTAATAAATTTAGTAACCATTATTACACTACGGATTTTTATACAATTTCACATTTTCATGAATACAATTAAAGAATTAATAGAATTAAAGTCTATGTAAAAATTTGTTTCCATTACTAAATGTTGTAATGAATACTTACTTTATGTTCGATATTGCATATAGTACGGATTCCTTGCTATTTTTACACTCTTAAATTAAAAAGTCTACATACCGTATAACACAATTATGTTCATCATCGTTATTAAAATACGGGAAGAATTTTATAAATTATTCCCTTCGCAAGAATTCAAAAAAAATTTTAATGATAAAAATTCCTCATTTACCTTGGAACATTGATTTTCGTTTCTAATCTTCTCTTTAGCATACCTTGCTCCAATTGATTAAAAACAATTTGAAGTTAATAGACATTAGGTTTAATTATCCTCGTGATCTAATCACGAAATCTTGAGTCTGTAATATTTTCACATTGTGTAGTGCAATTTTTAAATAAACCTAATAGAGAGTTAAACTTCCTGTTACGAAAGATAACGAAAAATAACGAAATTTTTGTAGAAAATGGGACATTTCCAACGACACATTTGAAAGTAACATTTTACCTCTTTTATTCTATACACAGACAGAAATTTATTTTTTCTTCTGTTTGGTGTAGAATAAATTTTGCAGCTCTAGTTTTAAATTCTACCTCGTTATTTTAAATTTAAATATCTTACCATTCTTTCCATATCCATGGAATCTATTTTGTAGTTGATAATTTATAATTTTGTGATTTTTAATTTCAAGATTGAGATTAACTTGGGATTAATTTTGAGATTTATAATTTTTAAAATATTTTAATTGTATATGAACTGAAATAGAAATAGTCGCGAATAAAATACAATTCATCTCATTGCATTTTGACTCGATTTATTAGTTATCATTTAAAGTTACTGAAATGCTTTATAATGCTTTTAATGCCATATATTCTCGGTGACAGATTGTTTACTATACATACATCATGTATGAAAAGCAAGATCAGTGATTTCCTGAAGAAACTTTTTACTTTAATTCAGAATATTCGCAGGCTATATTTTAGTGGTTATTTGAATGAATGATTTGTTCTATTACATACATTATGACTTACTTACATGAAGAACGATTTTTCAAAGAGATATTTAACTGTAATTCAAAATACTTATAGAATCAATTTTAATACTTGGTGTTTGAGATCTAAACAAAACTATCGAAAATGAAAACATTAATAGACGATACTTGTTTGATAATACTTTTAATCTTTTAATACTATGATTACGTAGAGATAAGATATCGATATTGTCAACTTATCATCTTACTAAAATTCATAGTGTTTAATTTTAATTTGTATTTTATGTTTTTCGTGACAGAGATTAGTAGTAAAATTAAATTGAATTAAATCAGAAATTTCAAAATTACGCGATACGAGTGATAGTATATTAAATAAAAATTCAATTTAAAAATAAAATATTTTTCAATGCGAAAATAAAAATAAAAATAAAATTTCTCTAATATGTATCTTCTGTTCATTGCACAATTATTTATCAAATAATTAAAAATTCGTACTCCCACTCGGATTACAATCTGAATGCATTATGGAATTCCTTGCAGAAAATTGAATTGAATAAAAATTTGATTTTAAAACAAGATACTTTTTTGAAACGAAAATCACGAAACTTTTTTCTGGTAATACGTACGTTTTAATTGTTTTTAGGTAAAAATTCGTCCCCTTGCAAAACAATTTCAAAATATTTATGTCAAGGAATATTTTCACCGAATTTTCTTACGAAAACGTGGAAAATCAAGCTGTAAATTAATTTCTCTTAGAATCGTGGATTATTTACGATTGCAGACATTTCCCTGCCTACATTACGAACCTAGTAAGTATGCTTCGATATACATAATCCAGATTAAAGTGGCGAAAAGCAAATAGCATGGGGAAGATGCTATTTGGCTTTTAAACGATGCGTCGAGAAATATACATAATATCGAGCTTCTGAAACTGCTGCACATTTGGGAAAGCAACGGCCGTTGTCGTCAAATTTCAAATTCACGTTGCCGATTGAATTAAAGATCACGAAGAATGAGCGCGATTCTCGAGCGAAGGGTGAACGCATTGCTTGCCTAGCACGTAGGAATTTGTTTCTGTCATTACGAAAATTGCGTTGGGGATAATCTGAAAAATGCTGGACGTCGCGTCGGTACGTGTCCAATGAGGTTTCTCTTCGCCGAGTTCCTCGTGTTTCCTCTCCGTAAAAGGGAAATCACGTGAATTGTGGTAGGTGAATATTTTAATGAGAAAAAGAGCAGAAAGCTGGTAAAGACCCCTTGGATTCGACGAACAAAGAAAGCTTCAGAATGAAACTGATTTATTAACGTTGCACGTTTACGATTTTCATCGTACGAAAAATTGACAGAGTAGCAATTATTCTGAAAATGATGAAAAATTGAAAAGGTCAAAAAGAAAAGATTCATATCTTAATTATGCACAGTGGTGAAAAGTTTTAATTTTAGATAGACAAAGCTATCGTGAAGCAATTACAATGCTTATACTCTTGACACTTAATTACAATTTCGTGAACTTGTAATTATTTTACAATAATTTTGTACATATGTATATACTTGTTTAATCGCAAAAATTTGATATTATAAAAATAATGACAACATAGGATAATAAAAGAAGCTTCGTTGAACAATAAATGTGTGCAAATACTTTTCACAATCGTTAAGGTTCTTCTTGAAGAGAAAAATTCAACTATATCGCATTTTTTCCTCTCATTTAACTCAGTCGCAGAGTTTCTTCGTAATTTTCGCTAATTGCTGCGATATCGATCTGCAAGTTACGTGACTCGTCATGAATTTTTCTGATTAACTGATTTCTTCCTAAGCTCTTTTTAGCAAATCGTTAACCAACTGTTAGTTCATTTACTTGCAAAAGAACCCTCAAAAACTTGTAAAGAACAAGAGAATTTTTATCTATAAATTTGTTTATAAATATAAGGAATTGCAAAATTGCACAAAATTCACGTAATAAGGAAAAATACATGTAAAAGCATTCAAATGCTTTAATGAGCTAAGCATTTTTTAAAAATGGTATAGCTGTAATGGTACAAATAAATTCATTTTTTATTTTTTTCAAACGCATTGTTACTTACGACGTAAACGTTTTTGAAAAATGAATACGATGAAACATATTCGGGAGTAGCTTGATGAATATGAATATGCAAAACACATCTCAAACTTTTATGTTGAATCAACTTTAGGAATTGCGAGATGTGGCAATGAAATTCCGAGAGTGATACACTTAAAAATTTTATTTTAAAAATTAAGCAATGTTTTGTTTTTTAATATTTCAGTAAGAATATTACAATATTTTCGTTTAACATTCTTACGTTACTTTTTAATTTCAGAATTTAATTGAAAACCTATTTCCTTCGTAGCTTCTTTTATTCCATATTTAGAACAGCAATGTCAGACAATAAATCACGCGAAAGCTCAAGCGTTGTAATCGATTTTGAATTTAAGAATTCTTTTACGAGAAAGAAATAAATGAAACATATTTGGAATGAATAAAAGATCTGAACGACCTGATATATATTACTATGGAGATTACTAAGATCTTAGATTATGATTAGATAAAATATGATTACATTTATTTTCATAATTTTTTACTTCAACTGAAAATTAAAATACACAGTTGAAATTTTACAATTTTCATGGAAAACTTTCTCGCTTGCTGTTAGAAAGAAACGAACTCAACAGACATTATGTAAAGACAGTATGTTTTTAAATGGAAGCTCGTGGATTGTCTTTTCGTGGTTCTTTTTACGAAATTATATCAGTTTAAATTATCGACAATCTTTCACTGTTATTGGTTCAGTTATGCTCTTCAATGTATACGTCTACATGCATACCTACTAGAAACTAAAACAAATTTTTTAATTCAGATGTATTAGGTGTTTTTGCGCATTATATCTGTGTATTTCTACACCTTTAAATTTTCAATAAATCGAAATAACTAATCGATAATTGAGATAACTGTACAGTAATTATTTCCACGAAATATACGTTTCTTGCTTTATAGCCACATTTTTACATATACACATAGCTGTGGTTAGAGTATTTTTTAAGGAAATGACATGCACCTATCTAATATTTAGTTCATGGACAAAGTTAAAACATTCGTCTTTTATACGGTGCGTGGCCACAACAACATTACCTTTCAAGGTAAAAATTAGCTGGACGAGATCCAACAGCAGTTGTTTCGCCACTGTAAGACAATATTTCACGTTCTCTGTCGCGATGCATTTTTCTCCCGCTTCTGTTTCGATGGTACAACGCAGAACTTTTGATCAGATCGTCCCCGTGAAACAACGCACGGTGGACAGTTCTCAAAAAATAGGACAAGAATGGAAAAAGAATAAATTTTCATATGAAAAATTTGACAGGTGTCTCTTTTGTTTATAACCAATAAGTTTCTTTCGTGTATAAAAGACATAAATAATTGAAAGATTATTAAATCTTAATTACTCTATTTTAAACTCTATTGAATCTCGCATGCTCCAGATCATTTGAAAACATTTGAATCAAATGTTTAATTGACGAAATAAATAATTTTTTATTGCAGAATTTATTATGTAAAAGGAGAATTTATTTACAAACCTGTGAAGAACTGTACTTAAATTCTAAATAGTAAATAATATGAAATAATAGAAATTTCTTCCAAACATCTTCGTTTCTATGTTTTGAAACATCTATGTTTCAAAAACATATGTAGCAAATTCTGAAATATACATATGTATTAATTGAACACTTTGTGCAAATAATTCTTCCGTTATTATGATCTTTTCAATCTATGTCTTCAGTTTTTCTGCACGAAATTTAGTAGAAGAAATGTACAATAGAGGAAATTTAATGTAAAGTGAAAATAATAATTAGATTGCGGATTTTTATGCAAATTCATATTTTTACAAATATAATCTAGACTAACGAGAACCTAATTAGAAAATTGTTTTCTTCATTAATTGTAAAATATTTTACTCTATATATTTTTCCATATACATTCTATAACAATTAAGTAATAATAATTAAAATTTAATAAACTTTCAGTTATTAATACTTTTTCCGTTTTTCATAAAATTATAGACAAGAAATTATTACTTACAAGTAGAAAACGAATTTTTATGCATTTTTGAACACTCGAAAACATAATTAAAGAAAATGGAACAGAAATTTGTTTCTTTTGCTAAATATTATAATAAATATTCTAGCTCGGATATTTTATATTTTTTTGCACATTATACGCATCAAACTTTTCATTATTATACTTATGAGCCAAATAATATAAGAATCCTTAATTCGAAAATTTATACTTTTTTCTGCTCTTTGACCTACTTTTCTTACTCCTTTTCCCTTTTATTCCGTGATATTCGTGTTTATCCGGAGGCGAAAAGTCAATGATATCGCACGAGTCGCGAAATTTAGCCAATATTTTCATGGGGAAATGTGTCATTGTCTGATGCTGCCAGTTTCAGGCGATCATCGCATTTGGTTCCCTTGGTATGCGGCGAGCGTTGCAAACATGTATCCAATATCTCATTCCATGATGTTCGTGTACATATACTCCCAATAGAGTTAGAACCATTCGAAACGAGAGATTGTTAACGAGTTGACGAGGTCTTAGAAGCATTAAATTTAACGCCGGGAGCGTTACGTGGTGAAGTTACAATTTCAATTTTCTACCGAATGCTCGCTGTCTTTTGTTTTCGATCCATCCGCTCTGGGAAACGTTCAAGAGTTCTTCGCTAATGTTACGATGTTTTTGACGAACTATGAAAGTAACAACAGTGAAGTTGATTCTTTGTCATATTCTCGTAATTTTCGGTTTTTCAGAGAGAACGTTACGCTGTTTGAAATATACTTACTGCCAAATGTCGTGGTCGTTGAAGAATCGTTAAAATAACTAATTTCTAATTTTTCGTATTTAATAAATTTTATAAATTTGAAACGGTGCATTTTTAGATATTTGAATAATTTTTCGCGAAGTATACAAATAAAATTACAATTAAACACCTTTTTTTTATTTCTCGCATTAGTTTCATACTTTGTATGAATAATAATAAAATTAATTTATAACTATCTAGAATTATTAATGAACGAGATAACCACAATTAGATGCCATTAAGTACTTATTTTAAATCTTGGTAATTTAGTTATACAATTACCTCAAAGATAATAATTAGCAAGTATAATTACTAATAGAGATGTTGATCCCAGCATAAAAACTCCAAACAAATAAACTGTGAATTTTTATGGATTTATGCATTTATATAAATTTTGCACACAGTGAACATGATATAAAAAGATACGTGATTAATACGTAATAAAGTAATCTTTTATAAAGTTTCTATCTTTTCAGATTGTAGTCTGAAAAATATGAGTTTGTATAAAAATTCGCAATGTAATGAGAAGTACTTATAAATAATAATGAGTATTACATTAAAAACTAAACAATATTTCGGTATTAATAATGTCGTCTTCAGAAAAATAAAGAAAGAGAGCAAATCATAAAATAGTCTGATGACTTATTTTACTTTGTCAAACGCGTACTTTAGTGCACTATATTATTTTATTTTCAACGAAGAAGTTGTTGTATATAAATAATAAATTCGAAGTAGTTTATTATATTCAAATATACTTTATTATATTATAATTTTAATTATATGTTATAATTTATTGTAATAGAATTATTTATAATTTATTACATTAAAATTATTACGTAATTTAGTACATTAAAACGCAATTTTCTAATTGTTAATTGACATTTTATACAGACGTCAAAGTCTGTATTTTGAAAGTTCGAGTAAACTGTCCAAGGTGATATCGCGACGAATGTTGCTAATATCTTCCTGTGAATTTAATTTATTCTTATGGTACCGAGCCACGAGAGTGAAGCATTTTAAACTTCCGTTGACGCTACGGTGCTTGATTAAAGCAAGAATGCAGTAATCTCCTCCGGAAACAATTTTAGTAGCCGTACCAAGGGTCTATCATTTTCGTGTGTGTGTGTATGTGTGTGTTCGATCCTTGGGATTCGATTTTTAGGATTAAATTCTCTCTGACTGTAAAAGTAAATTCTGTTACGATTCCCGCTTTCGTTTGCATATTGTCCCCGCCTATAAAGAATGTTTCGTATATCTATAGAAAAAGAAACTTAAAGCATGCTGAATTCAAAGTTCAGGACTCGTTCGCGAATGTTTACGGAAGCTCCAGACTCGTACACGTTTATGGTACTACATACTACGTTTTGTCTGTGATTGATTTCCTTATTTAATTTAAAATTTCAGCAAAATTTGATGCAAATGAAATTTGAAATAAAATTGTTAAACTTTTTTCGAGAAAGACTTTTTTTTAGAAATTACTAAAGTGTTCATACAAGAAAACCATCGTCTTATTTTGTTCTTCTTAATATATACGTAGATTGTCTCAAGTACAATTTTGATATCTAACACTGTGAGTGGATTGGATTATAAATTGAAAATATGTTTATTTTAAACTTTGTTGCATGATTTAACAGTATGATTCTATATCTCATAATTATGTACGATAATTTAAATATTATTGTACATTTTATCAATGAAGTTTCTATATCTCATTGATTTTAGTCTATCCGAAAATTGAAATTGAGGTCACGCTATATCGTTCAACATATCATGATTTTTTATATTTGTATCGTTCAACATTCATGATTTTTTATATTTGTATTCAGTGCAATTTAACTTGAGTATAATTTAAATTATACGAGCCAATTTAAATATTATTTTGTTGCACAATTTAAATCTTGCTGTATGTTTTTATCTGCGATCTTTAATTTTATAATCCACGCAGAAATTATGGTGGTATGTAAAGTCACGCCATATTGTACAATATAATGTTAATAAATTTTTATATTTGCATCAAGTACAATTTTATTTTATTTAAATATTGCAATTCAGTTTAAATTACTGTATTTATTACTGATTCTCTTAACTTTATAATTATAATTATCCATTAAATACAGGTCACATCATAGTATGTAAAAAAATTGTAGTTTTCATTTGTACACTTTAATAACTAGAGTTAAATAATTGAAACTAAATATTAACGCTTTCTTGTTTCCTTTTCCTTGAAAGTGTGTCATACATTTTAATGACTTGCACTTTGCATTTTCAAACGGACAGTATTATATCATCTATAATAATTGAAGGGTTCAATGTGAAATACTGTTCTCATTTCTGTATGAAATGGGCTCTGCATACTTATTAACTTCTACATGGTCTTCCCACTAAATCGAGGATCATATCAACTCTTGATGATTTATGCCATCGTGTCTTATATGAATAATAACCTTGTGATTAATCTAAAATCGAACATAGTAAGGGAATACTTTTTCGTGTAATAAGGAACCGTGAACCAGGAGAATCGTGAAGGAACTCTGTGTGTCATCAAAACATTGTGAATATTTATGCGTTTATAAGAAATTTTAAAGTAGAATATGCATAATATGAAAAAGTATATAAAATGTTTGAAGTATGCTAACATTTATTACGTGAAACACTTCTCCATTCTATTTTTCAATTTTTTAAATTAATTTTCATGTAAATAATACTTCTATATTTACATTTTAATATTCATATTAAATGTTTCGTTGTTTTATTTTTTTAATTATGTCCTCAGGAATATGAAATTGGATAGAAAATTGCAATTTAATCATTACAAATTCGAATTAAATTTCCTACTATTTTTCAAACTCGTATTAAATATTTTTACTGCTCTATATTTTTAATTCTCCAAAGTGTGAATTTATATAAAAATCCGCAGTCTGAAAATTACGTTATTGTCCAAAAAATACATGTAGCAATTAAGAATATTACACACAAATGTGTGTCACGTTTTATAAAATTTCGTTGCTATTGTAGACTAATTTGATTTTAAATTCTAAATTATAAGAAATACTCGTTAATTTAAAATCCCCCGTATAATTTGCCTGCCGTAAAAAAATTAAACATCGGAAATTTAAACGTGGTGAAAGTCTGAATTCTTAATTTTAAATATTTGATTAATATTGTATGTAAATAATAAAATGTGCGCGTTATTGACACAACTATCGTAAAACTGAAAATTGCTTCATTCTAGCGTTTGCTTAAATTACTGACAGATTGTGCGCCGTTTTTGTCTTGCTACTTTCATTGTACATTTACTTTTGCTTTCCATTCAAACATTCATTCTGTAGTTTCATGTTGCGCGACGTTATTGTCACATTCATCAAAAAAACTCTATTGATTCCAATTTGAGTTTCAATCTTCAACTAGAATTCAGACCAAATAGCCTGACGTTATTTACGATACTGTTTCGTATTTATATACGAAATATATATATATATTTCATTTTGTGTAAAATATGAATTGGATAGAAATTTAAATACGTGTAACAAAATTTTGTCATTCATAAAAATTTCAATAAAATTTTAGAGAGATAGAGGATATGTGTGTGTATGTTTGTGTGTGTCTGTATAACAAACGAAACTAATTCTTATGAACATTTTGAATCAATGTTGCTTCTCAAAAAATCAATGTTTATTTCATATTTTTGTTATTTTGTTTTAATGCAAAATAACTAAATGAAAATACTTACATAAATAATTCTTTGTTTTTCAGTTATATAAATAAATTTTTAAAAAAGGAATTTAATACTATGAACAATTACATTTCTTAAAAGAACGAAATTTCATATTTTATATTTAGTTTCTTCTAAATAATGAAATGGAAGTCTAAACCACTTTTAAAGAAATTATAAAGAATATCTATATATAAGAATTTAAACAATTTTATAATTTTGTGAATACTCTGTTCTTTCTGTTTTTCAACTTTAGCTTACACTTTATTTTGAAGTTTACATTTTTCTATATTTTATTGGTAAATTACAATAATTGTTAATTTGTTAAGTGCTATTGAATTTGTTTCTAGGCTTTTGATAAAAAAAAATTAACTTACAATTGATTTAAAAAAAGAAATAGAAATCAGCTCAATTCAATTGTAATTCAACTATTTCATTGGTTATTTTTATTTGTTCTAACGATGTATGTATAAGAACTATTTCATCATTTTTGGAGTTGTTAACGACTAAAATTCATTGATAGCTTAATTAATTACGTGTAAGAGTTTCTCTTATCCAGTCATTCAAAGTGGTTTAGAATTATGAGCACCGTAACGATGAACACCCTGTATGTACACAGCTTCATACATTAATCAAACTCATTTCCAACAAATTTCGAAGTTTCCTCTTCCTAAACTTCCCTACAGAACCGTACGGAATTTTCAAACACCGCTACTTTCTGTTCGCCGCAACTATTGATTAACTGGAAATACATCGATTATCGGCTATTCATGCTCAGAAGACGCTGAAATATAACATAATCTCCTTACATTCCTGAACGAAAATGGGAATAACATATCATGAAAATCTCTGTACACCTGAAAATTTCAAATATTCAAAAATAAAAAAAGAAAAAACAAAAATTTTAAATATTTATGTCCGTAATTTTTTTATTTATTCGTAAAATTATACAGATTCTTGAAAACCATTCTATAAAAAAAATCTATAAGAAATATAATTAATCAACATTGAATATAGAAATTCATTGTCAATAAAAGTCTATTTATTGTCAATAAAAACATTTGAAATTTTAACAATTTAATTTTCCCATTGTGGATAATTTCTTACTATTGTCAATTTGTCAATAACAATAATTGGTCAATTCTCGATGTCAATTGTCAATTTGAGAAAGGAAGAACGAACGCTAGAACGAGGGCTAATCCATTTATTACGTATAATACGATTATTTAGTATTTCATTCGCATTCAATTAACTACAAAATCACACGAGGTTGCTCGTCTCTGACGTAACTTCTGTAACTAAACACGAATGCACGAAGGGATCAACTATCTCCCTGAAAATGTTCTTTGTTTCATGTTGATACGGCAATCTCGTGGCCGCGATATTCCTGTCGGATTGTCATTTTCAACACTTTAGTTCCTCTCTCTCTCTGCTCGTCTCTTATCGCCGGATCTTTCGTTTCCCGCGTGCTTCATCTAAATTTCCGAACTAAACCGTGTGCCGGACAGTGTGAGGAACATTTTTTCTTTTTTTAATTATTACCATGCATAACGCCGCGACATAACGTGCGTACTTTTCAAGGAGAAATATAGGTCACGACGTTTGCAGATACATATTTCGTCTGCCATTCAGCGGCAGCATCTCGTGCATTTCGAATGTTACGCTTTGAAGCACTGGTATCTCGGGAACCAGCCCGGGATATCAGCTTGAAACAAAAATACGTACATACGTACGTTCTCGAGTCGATTCCCTTTGCTGTATCTTGCAAACGAATCTACTTCTGAAATATTGCGATTCTTCCGGCGGCATTTCACGGATAAAGCTCTGAGGTTTGCTAAACAAGTTTTCGATTTTTCAGGCAACGCGATGCATCACGTTGCTTGATTGAATGTGCGGCCAAACTAGTGTATTTACTATGGGAAATAGTAAACTTCTGTTTCGAGTAGTTTCAGTTCGACGAGAAGTTGAGATATTTCAGATCATTGGAAATTTGTTTCGTTAAGAATACTGTTCTAATCGTTGTAACTGTTTTAGTAAATCGTGTGGGTTCAATTCTAATAACTTTCAGTAACGAGAAATCGAATTAAAAGCTATGACAACGAGATTTTCAAATAGATTTCTATTGATTAAATTTCATTCGGTAAATTAAGAATATTATTGATATTGTGTTAATTGATTCATTGAATTAAAACAAAAAGATAATCTCTAGATAATCTACTAGATAATCTCCGTGGTCTAAACTTTTCATTTAATAAAGTGATATTATTACTAAATTGTTACGTTTTACCATATCATAGATCTATAATCCACGATTTGTTGAAATTTCTTGGATTTTATAAATTAGCCTTTTTAAGCTCACCGAATCGTTTCTCTTTTTACAAATCGATATCTTACCAACTCTTCTATTATATGTTTCGTAATTGTGTCAAATGTTCTGCCATTTGAGCAAAAGATACACCCTTGGTATTTTATCTTCGTTATGTTTTTTCTCAAAATTCTTTTATTAAACTTTTAGCATGTTTATATTTGTTAAAAAAATATTTCGAATATATTTATAATATTGTATATATTTCGCGTTTTCCTACGTTGTTACTTGCAGATTATCAAACTTCAAACTGTTGGAAGCTACAATATTTTAACTTCCAAGTATTTTAATCAAACGAACAATTCTTGAACTTTTATATTGAACAAGAAGAAAAAAAAAAAAACACTTTTGATGTTCTAAGAAAATCTTTATCGTAAAATTGAGAAAGGAAGGGAGAACGACCAGTGACGCCTGTCTTGGCGAAGAAATTATAATTTGAATGCATCGGAAATATCTTGGAGTGAAACTTTGACATTTTGAATATCTTATTTTTGTGCAAGCGTTTCAAAGTGAAAGGTTACTTAAATATAGATTTCTCGTCAAGTTTTTATTATCGGCTTTAAACGATCGATCTGGTCGCTAAGTTCATTTATGACATTGTATTCGTCGGTGGCTTAAAAATAGGATGGCATTAATTACCTATTTTCTCTTCATCTGTCACGTTCTCTTTAAAATGGTCGTGTCACGTCGATCGCTTTGCTCAGAAATATTTTTTTTTTCTTACCAAGTGTGTGTTCGTTCTCATTAGTAAGAATTTCGAATGTTTTGTGCATGATTTCGAAAAAGTGACACTCAAAAAGACTTTCAAGACATCTGTTTGAATCAAATTTTAATTAATATCCGATTAAATATAGTAAATAGAAAAATTTTATAATACAACGAAGTTTTTATTTATGCATTTCACCAATAATTATTTAAACCTCAAAAAATATAATGTTTTACATCTACGAAATATTTTGCAGAAATTCTAAACTGGTCATTTTGACCATTTTGGTGATCGTAGTGTTGAATGAATTCTTATTGGTTGAATTCACTTATTTGAAACTGAAATTCCATTACACGAAAAAAATTGTTAGTAAAGAGGAGGATCAGTGGACTTCACGCAGACAATTATATAAAATATATTTTTCTCTTGACAAGTTCATATAAACAAAGGTTTAATCTATAAAAATTTCTGAGAGAGTTCAAAATCTTGATAATTTCCTCAATAGAAAAGAATTATGTTGCTTTTCTTGATTCATTTAAGTAATATTGTGCTGTATTCTATAAATGTTTTTTTTTATAATAAATATACAAAAAGGATATGATATTTATGCAAATATGCACGAAAAATAAACAGTATTAGGCATTAACGATATATTTTGCAATTATTATATAAATATATCAAAGCATTTCGTATCTGAGCATTCATTATTCTAATATCTGAATTGTTCTACCATCTTGACTGTTTTATATATTTTTCTGTATTATGCGAATTTTATGTATTATATTACGTTCAAATTTCATATTTTCACATAAAAATTCTCAAATTAGTTGTTACCATTATTTGAAATAGGAATAAGTACATTTACGTTGTACATAAAAATTGTTTAACAAATATTAAACAATTTGTTTTGCCAAGTGTAAAATCTATCAACACACGGAGAATTTAAAAAATAAACCTACGTTGGCAAGTTCAAAATGTAACAACATGAGAATGATGTATCACGTGAATATGTGCTGTCAAGTGTAAAATGTAACAAGATTCACTTTGGATACGAAGATAAAAATATTTTTTATTCACTGTGTAAATTAGAAATATTTCAATAATGTTTTTAAAAGTTCTTTCTAAACTTAATGATATTCAATTTACTTTACTTACTATTTGTGAAAAATTCATATTTCCATGCTTTTTCATATTTTAATTGCTCTCACTTTAGGTTTTTATACAAAATACTACAGAATAAAGAAAATATTTCATTTGAAAATTAGAAATAAAGAAAAATTAATAAATATAGTTTAATAATTATTTATTACTTTCCAGTCATGTGAGGAGAACTAAGCTTCTCTTATATTACAATATAATAAAAATAGAATAAAATATGCATAATTACAGAAAAATGTGATTAAAATTAATAAATAAGAAACAATTGATAATTATTAATGATTGCAATTCAACAATGATCTATTGTTTGTTAATTATAGCCTTCTAATGCTTCGGATCATATTATTATATTAAAAAGAAATAATAATCCTTAAGTAAATATTCTATATAATTCTTAAATAAAATATTCTTATTGATATTAGAATATTTTATTCTTAAAATTTGTTTCATCTGAGAAGCATAAATATAAATTCTTAAAATTTGTTTCATCTAAGAAGCAAAGACTGTTTCAAGCTTCTTTGTGCAATGTACAATACGTAAGTTTCTCTACTAATGTTTACTGCAACGTAAAACTAACACGCAACTTCATTTCTTGAATTCCAACTTATGATATTTTCTACTTTTTAATTCGCACGAAGCAAAAATAGGTACAGAAGGTAATCACAAAATTAATGTTTGTTTATTAAACGAATGATTATGTATTTACACTGAATTCTGAATTGCTAAAATGTAACTAATACATTCAACATAATGCAACGGTGGTCTTTAGTAAACGAGAAAAAGGACGCGTTACTGAAATATAATATATTCGTTGCTCAGATACGTAGGTGTTATAATAGTGTAGTGGATTACGACCCCATATTTCTCGAGGGAATGGTTACGGTTCAACATTGTTGTGAAAATAATCTATTGCGCTCGCACACGCTTTTCCAAGGAGATTGCTTCTCCAGCTAAAGCGGCGGAAAAGTGAAGTTGGTTGGTGGGTATCGAAAAATTAAATAACTAAACATCTGTCTTCCTCTGGTTATTCTATCATCTACGATTTTCAATTCAATAAAACGGTATCGCATCGCTTTCTCACTTTACGACGGCGTAGTTTCTATGTACATACGTTTATATTTCTTCGTTCGATCGTAATTAATGGATCGTATTGATCCATTAAGGATTTAGTAGTACTTTATAAATATTTTAATTTCATGAAATTTCGTAAAACTGCAGAATCCAGATGAAAGAAAGTAATATTAGGGGAATTATTAGAATTCTTATCTCCATGGCTAGAAACAGAATTCGCTAATGTAGATTTATTTATCATAAACAGGGGAATTTTTAAAAATAAAACTACTTATTTTTTCAGTATATATACTGAAATCTACTATAAATAAAATATAAAATAATACTAAAATAAACTAAAATAAAAATATAAAAATACTATATATATATATATATATATATATATTCAGCATATTGGTTTATTAGCATTGCTTCGATCTGATACAATACAACGTCGTAAGACAGATCGAGTTAGAAAAATGAGGAATAATTTTTAAAATACAATACGTTATTTTATACGAAGAATTCCAAATAAATTAATCAAAGAAGAACAAATACTTATTTAGCTATTAACATAAATTTCAGTGTATGATTCTAGACCACGATATATTTAGATTTAAAGCCAATACATCCGTAATCGATTTGGTTATTGATGGTTTGCATATGTAATTCCAAAGTACACGATAAAAGCAGAAAATCGGATTACATTTGCATGGAGTAAGGGCCAGATAATGTTTTAAGTTCAGATATAACTCGAGCTTTTGAGGTCAGTAGTACTTGGACATATATCTATACAGCTGTTCCAATGTGACCATTTTTGATCGATAACGAACCATTCAGGGAATAATAACCTTAATCCTCATAAAACCGATTTTTATTCGGAGCTTACTTTTTTTTTCCAGAACAAATTTTCAAAGTTATTTAAAGTTTTGAAGTTGGAATATGAAACAGCTCATCGTAGCATATCTTATAATAAATACTTCTATTTTCATATTATATTTTTACGCAGGTTTATTTAAAAACTTTACTTTCGCCATTATATCTTTACGCGAGTTTATTTAATAACTTTCAAGTCAAATCTAATTATGATTTTTAATACAACACAATTTAATAAGTGTTTAAGTTTAATGATGAAACATATATTCTTTCTAAGATTAATTGTTGATTAATTGTTGATTAATTCCTTCTGAAATGAATTCTTGAAATCTGTTTTTTCGAAATTTTTCGAACAATAAGTCACAATTTGAAAATTTTCTTCCATGTAGAAAGATATTATACATACAACGAAATATATTTTTTCTCTCTATAATGGAGGATTGTATTGAATTGTGTCGTAAATAAATTTCAATGCAGCTAGCACGTAATTGAATCGATAGATGAAAGAAGAACATGTATAGAAAGAAATTGATTAAAAAAAAGTAGAACAGAAAGCATTAGGAAAAGCTGTTTACAAAGTTTCTACTGATGAGAAAGAAATCATTTTAATTTTGAATTTTAATGGAAAGTAACGCGAAATATGTAATTTATTAAAATAAATCAATCTTTTTATGACAGACTTTATTATATTTATTTTTAATAAATTGAAAAACAGCAGCAATATTTCACTGTAGTACTAGCATATTGCTGCTAATATAATTATTAGTATATTATTATTAATGTATTATTATTTTTTAATTACATCACTGTATTAGATTAGCAGATTAAGATTAGAATATTACAATAAAAATATAACAAATCATTTTCACAATGTAACAAAATAATAATGCAATGAAATTTTATAAGAAAAACGCAAAATTCACTTTTTCTCTTTGCTTATGGAAATTATTTCAAATTATTCGTAAGTGCAAACAGTTAACAATAATCAACTTAGATTTCAGAATGCTATGTTTTACTCAGTTTTAAAGATATTTAATTAAAACTTTGAAAATGTGTAATGTTTTTACCATTACATTCTCATATGTAGCTTTTATACTTTAATATTATATCTTTATCTATAGCATATCTTCTTGTTATATCTTTCAACCTAATTATCCTAAAGTATAAGCTATAAGCTCTATTTCTTCATTCATGTTTATGAAAGAATGAAGTTCTATAAAAATTTGTGTAAAAATATTTGTATTTGAAATGATCGAAATTTTATGAGAATTATTCATGTTGAATATATTCAATTACATTTCCGTTCCGACAGAAGTCAATTTCATAAACACATAAATATCAGAATCACTTGAAAATTTTTAATAATTACGAAAGAACAAAATATGAAACTTGCAATGCTAATGATTGTTAGAAAATTGTTTCATACCATTCCATCTAGCAGTCTTACAGTTGAAGTGCCAAGCATGCAATTTAAGTTGCGTTTAATTTAAGTTTTCAAAGCTATCAAATCAGAATTTCATATTACATCGGCGCCATAACTTTTAAGAAGGAAACTTCACTTTACAAAATAAAGCCAAATTTTTTTATTAAAAGTTGTTTCACTCTTACTCTGAGTTGTTAGATATAAAGGAAGAATAAATACGGATTAAATTAAGGTTTCATGATCTTTCAGCATTTGAATTTGATATAAAATATATATGTAAGAAACTTGCAAATAATTGAAAGCAAAAATATTTTTTATTATTATATTCGATGCGATTCTGTATGAAATGTGTATGGTAAATATTCTCTTCCTAATAAAATATTATTATGTGTAGTATGACAATTTCTTTTTTTAATTTGAGTTTTACGCCTCATTGACTTCTGGATTATTAACGATTTTTATTTGATTTGTTATTTATTTATTGTTTGATGAATAGGTTTCATTTCGTTACTTTTGTTCAATAGGTTTTTATTTTTGTGCTAATTAAACCTCTTACGTACGTAGTTAATTACGAAGGTGTCTACATTTGCTTTCAAATATTAATTATTATTTAGAAGTAAAGCAGGTAATAAGGGAACCACCGATCATCTTTCCATTTCGATGGTCTTGAAGTATGTCGTAGGCGTTCAGCATCATTTTGAACAATTTGTTCCTGTTATGTAACAGTCGGTCTCTTTTGAGATTTATCGTGAGATAATACCGTAAAATGTGAAAAGAATTATGCATTTAATTTGACGTTAAAAGAGATAATAGCCACAATGTTAGCAACAATGGCCGCAACGTTATACCTCGTCAATTTTCATAAAATTATTTCGTTCCAATTTGAAACATTTATTCGGTATCTGTAATGAGCGGTAATCAAATACGTTTTTCACTTTTCTCGGCTCCGTTTCAATACAGGATCAATTAACTGTGAAATTTAATTAACCGTAAAACGAACAGAACAAACTCTCCAATACTAACTTTCATATAAAATTCAAATTAAACAGGTTATAATCCCGTTGCATATTTCATTATTGGTTATGAATGGTAATTGAATTTAGTTTGCATAACAGTGTAATGATCCATCAAATGTAAGTTGATATTTTGATATAGTTACGAGGAATGAAACGGAACTGAAAGAGTGATTACTTACACTTAAACGAATTTATGTGCATATGTTGAGAAAAAGTTGTAATGCTTTATTGCTCGTTAAAATTAAATTCTCCCTTGCTTTAGCGAACAATATTCCTTCAAATTTTATTAAAGGTCAAGTGAGTGTGTCAAACGTTCTTACTTGCTCTAAATATTATGTTTGTACAAGTGTCTGATTTAATGAATGTTTAGCAAGATACTTCTTCTACTAATTTTATTTTTTATTTGCGCTCAAATGGAACTTTATGTTCGAACTTTTTTTTGTATTCTTTGAAACTCTAGATCAGAGAAAAAAAGTTACGCGTGGGTACAAATGGTTCAATTTTGCTTCGTGACAATATGTTTGTCTACGGAGTATTAAAAATCGTTCCATAACATCCTTTAGAAACTTATTTTTCAGTCATGCAAAATTAATTTGACGTATAGTGGTGCAGTTCTAGTTTCTTATTAGCAAACGTGTATGTATTTGTTTTGTTATCACGATAAAGTGTGGACCTGCAAGGTTGAACCTGAAAGAATTGACTTATTATGCTTATTATAAGAAGATAAGGATGCCCTTTGTTATAAAAAACGAAGCGTATGTTCTGCAACGAATAAAAGTGCTTACGGCAGTGACACACGCTTGTGTTCTCCATTTATCACGATCGGCTACTTTGTTTATAGCCAGTGTATCGAAATTTATGAGTTGCGTAACTAACCTTGATTATCGGCAACAGATAGGGTTGATAATACACGTTAATGGGGACAAAGAAAACTACAAATCAAAGAATTTAAATTACTGTATTTTGAATATACTTAAGGCATTTGAATGTGTAGTTTATCTATAAACTGTTTATCTTTTCGCGGAAAGAATTGTTTTATATATGATGCAAATAACATTTAATTCAATAGCATTTATTATATTATAATATAAAAGTAATATAATATAATAACAATAGTACTCATTTTTTGCAACATTATTGAAACAAACTATTAAAAGAAATATTCAAACAGATTTTGAAAATCTCTTTTCTTTACATTAAAATGGTTACATTGAAAATGGTGTTCAGTTTCAAATATTTAAAAAGATTTTTATGACTTATTATTTATTTGTGCAACATATATTTTATATTAAAACATTTATTCGTGTTTTATAAAATTAATTTAACAACATTCATTAGTTGTCAGATATAGAATTGATATGAGATATGTAATAGAAGGAAAGGAGTATTGTTAAAATGAAAATAATTATAAAACAATTTATGAGCAAAGAAAAAAATAAAAATTTTTAGAATTATAATTACAAGAACGTGTATATTATTGTTGTATATTATTTTTAGATTGCAATCGAACAAGTCATTCTACTATGTATTCAATAATTAATTTTACACTTCGTAATTATTTTTTTTTCTTTCCTTCATGAAATTTTTTCAAAACAGTTTTCATTTGACTGTAGATATTGTCTAATTAATTTTCAAGTGTTCTATGTCTGTGTGTTTTCATTATATGTAATCAATCTTAGACAATATTTCTCATTATCTTCTAGACTTTAATCTTCTGTATTAAAATTGCGAATTAAAATTACTTGGAATTCATATTTTCATTTTACCTGGATTTGAATTATTTTGACAAATCATAAATTTTCATGAATTCAACAACAATAGACAGGAAGTATTTTGTAAAGATTTAAATATAAAGAAGATCGTTGTCCCAAAATCCTAAAAATGATAATTTATTCACACCGTTTAAAAAACACAATTTTTAAAACAACATTTCTACATGAGGCAGCAATTCGAAACTCGTAAAAAAAATCATTTCGCGTAATCATACATCACGAGTTTATTTCAACATACCAAAGCTAAAAGGAATATCTGTATATTCATTAAATTATCGCGAACTGTCATCAGTCTCTCAACTGCTACGTAAAACGAAAATTAATAAAATTCGCGCTGTTACATGAAATGGCTAGGTGATGAAATATTGCGGAATTTTTACCGAGGTGCTCGTTTGATTTATTACGCGAATGTGGCTATTACTGGCAACCGGTTTGGTTTATCTCGTACTGGACGTATACAATATTTACCAATTCCAGAATCGAGTTCGCTCGCTCTTTGCACAGCTATGATTTACACTGTTCTTTTTGTGGCTGCTTCGTTTCAGCAGGAACCTGGTTGTCTATTTTAACACTATTCCAGATCAGTAACATGCAATCACTTTGTGTCATTTAATATCTCTGCCGAGCAAAGACGCAACGTTTGTGTTATTAATCTGTTAATCAGACCATTTCTTAACCAAAAACTTCTATACATAATATAATATAATATACAGATGATATAATATAATATAGTATACAGATAATACAATATAATATAATATAATATAATATACAGATGATATAATATATTTAAATATATAATATATTATCTATAAATTAAATATAATAATAATGTAAATGTATAAAATTTCTATATATATAAAATATAACATAATTCTATTGAATGCATATTATATTATATAATCTACACACATATATTATACATATAATTATAGTATAGAATAAAAATGTAACAATTCATTTTTATCAGAAATGATACTACGCCTTGAAAAGAAAATTTTGATATTCAAGATCTTAAGGTTTCAGTAATAAAGATATATCTAAAGTCTCTCTGCAGAGCCTTGTATTTAATAATTATTATAATATTAGCCATTCTTTCTATCAATATCTATTAATATCTGCATCCAAGATTAAATTAAAGAGATTCGTTCGAATCATATTTTATGTTGCACTGATTTGGATTTGTAGACAATAGTGTGCAAAAATATGCAATATTTAGCAAACGAAGAAAACTTGAACTTAATTTTTGTAATTGCGTTCACACGTTCGCAGAAGAACGCCACGTTCGATTCGTCTTGTGTCTCCTCACAGATTGAATTTTCGCGGCTGTTGAAACATCAATAATCGTTAACTAGTGGATCTATGTATTAAGGTTGATAGATATTCCCGGTACTCTTCCCCGGTGCCCCTTCTACGCGAAAACTCGTCCGCCTCGAAACTAATAACGGGCAATGTGATATCCGGTTTGAGAATCGAGCATCAAACAGAATCGTTTAACGAGAAATGGAAAATTCGTTTGAAATTAATGTTCCGTGTCGTAAGCCGGCGCGGAGACAGCCGACAATTGTGGAAAAATTGCCGGCCCTTGCCGGAAATTGCAGCCTGTAAAAGTCGCGCGGCAAGATAAATTTCTCGTCGATCCTTCGGGGAATCAGCCGTAAGGAACGTACTCACGTGTCCATTTGCATTTTCATACCGTTAGTTCTAATAAGTTCGCTACGATGGCTGCGATTCGGTAACGTTTCCTCTTTCGTCAGCGACGTTGCAGGAATATTTAAGAGAGCGAAAGATATGTTATATTCAATGGGATTGAAATAATGTAAATTTACACGGCTGTACTCGTAAAAGTATTTTTGAGGAAATTTTATCATGTAGAATATATATATTTCAGTAACATTGCAATGAGATCTGATTGTAATGAAATGTGTTTGTCAAATTTAAAATTACAAAATTATAAAAATTAAAAATATATAGAAATATATAGTAGATACTTGATACACACACATATATATATATATATTTCGCATAGATTACAAAAATATTTGAATCCATTATATTAATAAATCTTAATATTCACTATTCAATATTTTTAATATCTTTCTATATGCTTAGCAAGCAAATAATAATTTATCATAACATTATGAACACTTCAATATTTTTTAATTTCGCGATAAAAATTTCTTGGGAAAATTAGAAAATTTTATATACCATCATCTTATATGCCATCAGTTGTTTATTAATAATGAAATTTAGAGAGCAACTTCTAATTTTAAATTAGAGAATCTAATCCAGAGCGATTTTCGTGTCATTTATGTTTTTCGTCGAACATTTCATTTAGACAATGTAGAGTACAGATTGAAGAGTATCAATATCGAAGAAAAGTAAAGCTTTCAATACACATGTCTAAGCAAATAAATGAAAAAAAAAAAAAACGGATACTGGATTTCCTTTGATTCCCCTCGCTGATCTAATTTACTGCGATCGCAGAAACCTTACTTTACAATTGGTCGCTTCACGATTGGAAAATGTCTTACAAATCCGTCTATGTTCCATCCTTTTACTTCAATTTTTCTCAGAACGATCAATTTCGCAGAATATAAAAGATAATTTAAAATTGACATTTGTCTTTTGTACTAAACATTTCTCTGTACTAAACGTTGGTTGCAGTCATCTTAATAATTTCTAGACTGATTACGATTTCTAGATTGTGGATTTCATAAGGAAACTCATCATATTTCTAAACGTGTAATTTAAAAAGGAGAACATCAATAGAAAATTTATATTTATATTTTTTATTTAGTTTTATATAGAAAATATTATAAGAAACACTATATTTTGTATATTTTAAATATTCTTCCATACCATGTCCATTTCGTGCAATTTAGTACTTAAAAATTTAGTCAATTTAGTCAGTTACATTTCTCTTATTTATTTTAGATTACTAATTGTAATTCATTTGAATGACAATATCAACTAGAAACCATCATCAATTAACTATTACAGTCAATTCTATTTTATATATTTTTGTAATGTATTTTATATCCTTATATAAATGTGTAAAAATCACATAATTGAAATTTTGCACGAATATTTGATTTAGAAGAATTAAGTATAATTCCATCCATTATAGATTATAAGCATAAGTCAACAAGTATAAATAATTCTATCATATATGTAGGTACATGTACGCAGGGCTGAGAAGAAATAGTAAATATGAAATAGTAAATAAAATGTAAATATTTTTATTTTCTCTTGTGTGTAGTTACATATGGAAATAATATTGTGAAATTTAAATTGTAAATTTCATTGAAATATAGGAAAATAATATTTCATCAAAAAGTAATATTTCACAGAATAGTATTTAGAATAATGGTATTGCAACTAATAGTATATATATACGTATACACGAATCTCGTTTATATCTCACATATACGTATATACGAATCTTGTTTCTATCTCACATATATGTTTACACGTATCTCGTTTATATTTTCATCACACCTTGGGCGAACACACCATACTACTCGTTCTTTTTCATCTCGTTCATCTTCTGTTTTTCCTTAACTACCAATACACAACATTCACACAGCACACATACCAACCTTGCTACGCTCGTCGACATGCACAATGTATTAACCTAACAGGATAGAAGATAGCGAGTGACAGTTGCGAAATACGTTTAGTTTTAAAAATTTGTCTTATTTTCAATTCACTATTTTCGATATTTGAATCCGAGTGAAAGTAGTAAATAGTATTTTCTCATGATTTAAACATTTAATGAAATAGCATTTCATTTAAGCATTAAATGAAATAGTATTTCCAAATAATATTTACTTATGCAAATATTTCGACGTTTACTATTTTATATCAAATTATTTCAAATTTTCCCCAGCCCTGCATGTATGTAACTACAATAATGTATGTGAGATTATGTATACAAGATGATCGAACTAGTTTCGTCCCGTATGTTGGCAAGCTTTTTGTGTATTTTGGCAAGACATTGTATTGTTTTAGTCCTTGAACAGTCTAAATTTCGCTGTCTACAACTTTTGGCTTTTCACCAAGTCAGAATTACAATTGAAAAGAAAAAAGACTTCATTGGACGAAGTTAAAGAGAACGCGATAAGACAAGCTGATGATGATCCCGAAAACGACTTGCAAATCCTTTTAAAAATTGGAATGAACGTTGGAACGTTCGAAAGTATGCGTGGTATCAAAAGAAATTCTTTAAAAGAGATTGACATACTTTTCGATTACACACGACTGTGGGAAAATTTTTTAATTAAAAGTCAAGAAATTTTGAAACATTCATACGAAATTATACAACTATTATATAACTATTATTACTATTACTAATTTATAAAATTATATAACTATTTCATACGAAAGTTATGTGCAACATACATGCTGTTCGATTTCAATTTGTAATTACATATTACTCGTAATTTACTTGCTGTGCGAAAAAATAGTTCAGAGAAGAATTACATACATTACGTCTTTCTCAAGTTCAATTATATTATTTTTAGTATACTAATCAGTAGAATATGTAACATTTTTTTTTTAAATATGTAAAATTATTTCATTTGTTTACAAGAAAAGATTATAAGTTAATTGCAATTATTCACTTCAATTTAAAATTTGTAAATTAATAATTAAAATAAAGGATTTATTTGATACTTGTAATATTCTATTAATAAAATACAATAGTGAAATAATAAATATGTACTTACATATAAAAATTTTCACAATGTGTATATATGAGTATGTAACTTTCAAGTTACACGATGTTATATAAAAAATTGAATTCAGTTTTACAAAAATTATTGTATTAAGACGTAAAACAATATTCCTACGTCATCTTTTGTATTAAAAATGTATTAAAAATTATTACTTCCTTCAATTTAAAGACAAAGAAAACACATGTAACTTTCATGCGATCTAGAGAAAAAACTTTGTATTTACTTCAGAACTATTCAATTTTTCTCCGAACAATTTTTTTCGTGTAATAATTAATGTGTAATTTGTAATTACAGATAAAAATCAACATTTTATACAGATTAAATTTTATAAAATAGCAACAGTAATCTATAGTATAGATTATAGTTATAGATTACCAAAAAATATGGATAATAAGAATCTGTCACTTTTAAAATAATTATTAACAATTTTGTCTTCTAACTTTTTTTTTTATATATATTTCGCTTTATTTTAATTCACTTTGATTATTTTTTGTTTTATTTTGACTAGAACTCAGTTACAAACTTTCGCTTCAAAATTGTACGAAATAATTAATTCTCCTAACTAATAAACGATACATCTCGCATGACTGAAGTTTATATTAAATATCAAAAACGTTTTCATTGAAAACTATAGAGTTTGCAAAAATAATGTGAAAACACGGTCTCATCAGAAGAAACTTCGAGAATTATTCTGTCGAGAATGTATTTACGCGAGACGTTCTAGCATTTTCATTTAATATCTTGCATAAAAGTAGCAGTAATAACACTAAAAGTAATAGTAATAACAGCATACTTTGCCGCGTACTTATTACACTTGCAGGATAAATCAATGACGATGAGGAGTAATGAAGTTGAGGAAATGGAGCATAAATGTCGTGTTACTTTCAATTTGTAGTTGTAAGTAGTTTAACCTTTGCTGTAAATACAGCATTTTTTAAAAACGTTTGAACTTGGTATTAACTTCGTTATTGCAAGATAGATGACCCAATGGATAATTTTTAATAAATTATAATTGATACATACAGTTTCCATGATAACAACTGAAAAAAAGTGTCAAATGAATAATTCGAGGTTTTATTTGATAAAATTATATTTTCATTCGTTTTGTAACTACTCTAACAGTTTTTTACATTTAATATTTTTCATAAGTCTTATACATTTTATTAAATTATTTTTACTAGTTTCTTTACATTCAGAAAACGAGTGACTTTAGGGGTAAAAATAAATCGAATTTTTTCATCTGATTTCGAATGTTTCTTAAGTAAACTCAAATTCGATTAATTTCAGACTGGATACGAGTGAATAATCGTATATAAATTACTATTATTATGCAATAAAAATAAGTAAAAAATATAGAGTAAAATATTTTCACAAAACGCTTTTCTTTCGAGAATTAAACTGATTAAATTCATCAAATAGTCATTCACATATATATTAATAGGCCAAAATTCTAAACAAAATATATTCAAAGTCTATTTTTTCGAAAAAGAAGTTTCCAATGAAAAATATTCTTCTTTGATTCATTTTTGCACGTAGAGTCACGCCTTTCCCGATCGTAATATGAAAACTGGGACACTCTATATATCGTTCATAATAATTTAAATAATTTTATGAAATAAGTAATGTAATAACGTTGCTTTTAACTTTCAAGTTCTGAAAAATTTACAGTACTGATAAATTTAATTTTATAAATGAATAGTTTTCTCTGAGAGGTTAAGCCGTACAATAATTAATCAAAAAGTACAGTAATTAAACTTTAGATCTCATTATGAGAAATACAGGACAGTACGAAATTGATTGAATCATTTTATCGTATTATAATGTTAAAAAGCATTCCATCCGTAATTAAAAATAATTATTGCTCTCTATTATTCTCAATTTCATTTTCTTCACAAATCCAATACAATTTATGAAGAGTGACAATAATATATAACTTAATATAATAATATATATATATAACTTATAACTAATATAATAACTAATATATAACTTAATATAATAATATATATATAACTAATATACAACTTAATATAATTTAAACAAAAGGAAAGAAAAATAAACAATCATCAAGCAATGTTCTTCTCATTAATCCCGCTTTTGGAAGCAGATCACTGATGTTAAAAAAAGCAACGAAGCATACATTAGAGTTACAATTTCTCTCATCGATCATCGACCCAGTGTTACACATTTTCGAACGAATGTGGTAACGTTATCACACGTGTTTTTGTAGCTTCAGCTTTTTGCCGGATAACTTCTCGATTAAACGTAGCCAAGGACATGGACAGCTCGCTCTCGAGAGACGGTAACAAAATTGTAAACTAAGCTGGGACCTTTTCGTGACCACCGCCCGTAAATCAAGGATGCTATAGCTTCTGAATGACTGAAATATTGCGGCGAAAATATCAGCTACGGGGGAACTTAAATCTGTCAAACGTGCCAACGTTGGTAAATTTTCTCGCACGTTGCGAAACTGCGCTGTCTAACGCTTAGAATATTGTTAAACCAAACACGAACGTCGGTTATTGCACCCCGAAGGACTCGACATTCTCGGAATGGGTTATGCTAACTGGACAAGAGACTTGGTGGAACATTGTGCAGCGAGAGGAGTGCCAGCCACACAATTCAATGAACTGATTAGATCTAAAATATCTTGCTTTACGGATCCTGCGTAATTAAATCCTTGAATGCTCTTCAAACTCACTTGAGCGTCAATACGCAGAAGATCGCCGGATTTCCGGAAAGGATGTGCTTTTCTTGAGGATGAAATGGGACGATCTTTTAAGATTTTCTGTACGATTCTCTCTCGCCATTTTATTGAACTTTAAAGATTAAAGTTAGATGACGGAATGTTAGGATTTCTTGAATTTTTGTCGTTTAATTCTACTGTTTAGTAAAATGGCGAAAAAAAATCGTAGAGCAAGTTTTAAGGGTAGACTTCTTCAAGATGGTAGATTTAGTCTTGAAAAAAATGTTTCATTGATTTTGAAGGTGACTAAATTTTTACAATTTTCAAGAATAAAAGCATCTTTGATTTTCCATCTGCTACGTGGTGCAAAAAAAAAAAAAAAAAAAAAAAATAAGGTATTCCAAACTTTTGAGCAACTTAATTAAGTGTAGTTAAAAATATATTCCGTGCCAGTCATCGCGTATTTTCGTACAATTTTCATACTATTCAATGAAATAAAACTACGTACATTTAATATAACGAAGTGGCAAACCTAATAAAGAGATGCATCGCTGGAAGGTAATGGTGTCGTTGCAAATATTTTTCGTAGCCATTATTGTACACAAAGGAGAAAGAAAAGAAGAGAAGAAGCGGAAAATATCAATTCTCATCGTCGACTTACCCCACGTGGCCGTCATCGAGGCGACGTAACACCCCTTCCACGTTATCAACCTTCGTCTCTCTCTCTCTCTCTCTCTCTCTCTCTTCTTTCTCTTCGTTCCTCCTCAACCTTCGCCAAATCGTTCGCCTCGCTTTCTCCTTCCCTCCCACCCCTTGCATCGCTCTTCTCCTTTCCTCTCGGTTGTTGTCTCGGACGATCCGCCCCCACCTAGCCATCGTTGATACTTCCCCTCTCCCTGGTGGGAAAGTCGCCGTGTCTGAGGGGGACTGGCGAGATCGGCGACCACGTGACCGGAACCGCGCACGAAACCACGTCCGCCGATCCACGGTCATCGCTGTCGGGCGGTGGTGGTGATCGTGATCGTCGCTGCTGTCTCCAGAACGTCGCATACACGCTGGATCCTCGGCGCGCGCTTCTCCCTCGTTGTCGCTATCCTCCGAACTCGCTCGAAGATCACGTATGTTACGCGTGATACGACCCGATGTCACACGACCCCGACTGTTGCTCGTTTCTTTCTCGTTCTCGTTTCTCGCACCGGAGCGAGCGGACAGAGAACACACACCGAGTCGTCGAGGCTGTTCCTGCTATTTTCGCGAGATGGACCTGGTCCTTTCTCCGTTTCCTCGAGCGACGCTGAGAAGCGTGGTGTGCTAGCGACTGCTATCTGCCGCGGAGCGAGTCGGCCGCGGGACTTTGGTATACTGGGAGTATGGTAAGTAGCTACACCCCTGCCACCGCCGCCCCTCCCTCGTTGCTGCACGCCTCGTTCCCTCGAACGTCCCGATCCCGCGCCTCTCCCCTCCTCCAGCCGATCCTGGAACCCTTCTCCGCCCCTACCGCTCCCCCGACACAGTGAACACCGACATCGCTACCGACACCGCCACCGCCGCCACCGCCGCCACCGCCGCCGACCTCGTCGCTACCGTACCGACCTCCTCGTCCTCCTCCCAAACCCTGCTGCTCGACACCGTCCGACCGACAAGCGTGTACCCCTCTCGCGTCGCCGCCAAGCATTTACCTCGCGGGGCCCCAGGGACGTATTCATCGGCCGTTTATTTGCAGCTTGCACGATCGTGTTCGCTGGTTTCGCGAAACGACGTTACACACTGTTTAGGCTGTTGTCGCGCGCTTTGTTCGCGAAAATTGCAGAGCATCGTGGAGATTTGCAGCCGGCCGCTGCGCTTTGGAGATCGGAGATAAGAAGAACATATGATAGAATGGATTCGTAAATTTGTAGGGGGTGTGCGCGAGCTTACGGAGGATAAGGGGAAGATGGCAGAAGTCATGCTTTAGTCATTGATAACATTTAACCTTACGATCTGTCGTTACTAGTGAGACATGTTTCTCAACTGCGGTCCTCAGAGGTTGGGACAGTGTCTCTACAGGTTGTTTGTTCCTTCCGGCTGACTATTTTTGATTATTCTGGAGTCGTTGCATGCTTGAATTATCAGCCAACTGTTTCTGAACTCGTATTTTTATCTCTATTTGCGACTTACCTGCGGACTGAACAAACTTTACACATGTTTATAACATTTGCAATTCTCACGATATATATTTTCTCATTAAAAGTCATTAGAAATGTACGTTTGAAGAATAAATGACACTGAGTCACATTAATAAAATCTATCTATATGCAAGGGGCGAATCCTTCATGAGCAACTACCCTTCTGTACTTCTCACTGTAATTTTATAGTTTAGTTCGTCTAGGTTCCTTCTTATCGTCGATACTACAATTAAATCGTATTATAAAATTCCATCTTCTCGATTCAAGTCGAAGCTAAGTACGTATCATGCTTTACTAGGGATCTGCGAACAAAGTGTACACACCTAAGAGACACGCCACCACTGCGGTAGACTGGTAAACGTATAAAAAGACAACGTTTGCATGCTAACATATCTATTATAATAGCGACGTTTGTTCCTCTTTCTCTCGTGTTCCTCTCTTTATCCTCTCGCTTCGTTCGCGAGTCTGCCCGTCCGTCTCTCTCGACGATGCTCCGTTGCATTCCGTTTCACTTCGACGCGCGCATAAATTACCGCTTTCAAATGCAAAAGTATGAATGAGACAAAGTCCCCCCTCCCCTGCCGCTCTCGCTCTCTGTCCCCTCTTTGACCTATCCTCGATTTTTGCGTGCAAATCACTCGAAAAGTACGCTCCATACTACGATCCACGGCTAGTTTGTGCAATAAGTGTCCACTTGTAGAAAGCTCGCTTGGGTGGAATTCGAGACTAAGAAATCCTCAACCCTGTAATCATTAAATCTCATTTATGAGAAATTTTATATTTGTTCACATTTGCTCGTTTGGAACAATTTCCTACCAGATATACGAATCTTTAAAAATCCACAGTCTGAAATATCGATGAAATAAAATATTAACCGCCGAAAGGAGGGACTTTCAATCTTAATTTAATAGTTGGGTTACACGTTTACATCGAATTGATAGACAGTGATGAATGTTTCTTCATACTATTGAAAAGACAATGAAACAACGGGAGACAAGATCAATTTCCAAGTTGAACGATAAAAATTACATCGACACCAATGATATCAAATTGAACGAGACCAGAGAAATAATGCCAGTGATTAGATAGACAAATACCATACTTGTAGTTTGATTGTAATTGATCTTCGAGTTTTCAGCCTGGAAATCCGTTGTTTGACGATGACTTTCATTCCGTAAAAGCTTCTTCTTCTCTTGTAACGTAATGTTCCGGTGTTTAGGGGGGAGGGATCGACGATTTCCTCGCGTGGAATCCGAATCGCAAGCAGCCCGACACAAAGCCCTTGCAAGATACTCGCGCGATCGGGAATCGTGTTACGAGGAACACGCGTACCGGGACTGTCGTATCGAGGCATCGCGGGGATCCCATGCATTCCGCGATCTTGCATTACAATTGCTAATAAACGCCCTGTTCGGGCCCTGTTCCTTGTTCTACCGGTTCGCTCCTTCGACTTTGCCGGCTTCTGCCAGATCCCAGGGGGGCTACGTGCCTCTGTTTGTTGCTCGTGCCTTGCCTCCTTCACCCACTGGCTTCCTCTCCTTCGCTCCCGCTCTCTCTCTCTCTCTCTCTTTCTCTCTCTTCGTCTCTTTGTAAAATATCTGTCGCGCAAAATAGAAAATCCGGCAGAGTTTCGATAAAACTTTATTCGAGTGAAATTGTTAGATGGTGGCCGATTAGGCACGTTGATTGTCACGGTGATCACCTGTGATCAGAATTACCACTCTTGTCTTCGAACGTGGATTCAATCGGAGATGAATATGCAAAGTCGAAAATGCAAAGTCAATAATAAGTAAATGATTAAACAGTAAAAAGTTACTTTCGTAGTGATATTCTGTAAAAATTAACAATCCGCGGGCAAGCACATTATCCCAATCTTGGATAATAAAAATTATTTCATTGTTCCAGCCTTTCGAAAGATGTGGAGAAATTGTTTACGGTTGCTTTAGTCTTCATTTCTTTACTAGACGACTAAAATCTTTAAATACAATCTCGCTGATTTATTTATACTCTTTTTCTTCTTCTTCTTCTTCTTCTTCTCGCCAACAACTACGATACGAGTCCTTTGGTTATACACATTTCGATAAATAGTCTGCGAGTCCCGATTTACAGCGTGAAACGTAGTCGTGCACCTCGTGGATGCTTACGGTGTATCGAGCACGCGGATTCGAGCTGTTTCGCACACGCGTTCAGCAAATCAGTTCCCACGTACCATAAAAGCCGAATGGCGCTGTTTAAACGATTCGATGCGCGGCAGAGATAGACCGCAATAAGAAGACGACCGCTATAACTCGTTCTTTATATCTCGAACAGATGATGGCGCAATACGTTCAAACGGATTCACCCATCACTCGATCAAAAGATGCACGTTACTCGAACTCGAGGCAGGAAAATGTTCTTGGATGGCGGTGATTTGACTAGATTTGAATCAACAGAAGTGTACTCGGTAGCAAACTTTTTCTATCGTTTTCGCACTCTTTTCTGATTTATTTTAGCATTGAATAATTACAGGTAAAATATACTTATTGATAATAATAGTGTTATAGTTTGTTACTTTGCCACTACCGTTTTTTATCGAGTATTTCACTTCATTCATTTAAATTTCCTTCCACTCGTTTCGTCAATTTCGAGAAATTCACCTCGCGATATACCTAGGCGAGGTATAGCTGTTTATAAAAAAAAATCACCCACGACTGCGAAATTAATTAAAGAGAACTCGCACAATCAAGGATCACGAGCGTGCAACTTCCATCTATTCACGAAATATTAATACCAACGTCCGAACGCGACCACTAGAGATCCGCTAATATCCTCCCTCCCGACAAATAGTTATAGACATCCGGCCTCGCAATAAAAGGGTTGCCTCTCCCGCATAACCTGTCTCGTAACCATAAAACCCACCCTTCGCGCAAAATTCTTCCCGTTCTCCTTCAAAAGGACACCGCACGCAGGAAAGTGCACGCAGCCGCGCACATACGTAGGTGGACGCGGTGTCTTTCGGCACGGCGTGGAGAGGAAAGCGAGAAAAAAGTAATCGTTTATGTTAATCAGCCGTGACGTCACCGGCGCCCCCGACAGCGCAATATCAACCCCTAAGCTTGGCCCACGAGTAGGAAAACGTGCACACGGGGCGTATCATGGTCCTCCGGTAATCACCCCCCCCCTCCCCCCTCGTTACCGCTCGTGCACACCCTTTGTCGACGTTAACCCAAAGTGAATGGACCTATAGCTACGCTACTACGGCGTAGGGACGGGTTTTAACTTCGGGGTGACTTACCCGGAGCGTTATCTATTTTGACAGCGCGGTACGGCCGCGGTCTGTCCGGGGGGGGGGGGGGGGGGATGGGGTTGATGCACGGGGGTGTGCCGGTAATTGTGTTTTAACTGCGCGCCGTATCGTCGCGATATACGTCCGCTGTTCTCCAGGAGGAGGGTGAAGGCGGGACAAATATCGCGAAATATATTTGTCGACACTTTGTACATACCTTCGTTTCGCCGGGTCGTAATCCCTTTCGTTCTTGATCGGTTGGTATTGGACAATCTTGGAAGTCAAAAGGAGATTCAGGGGATTTTGTTAACATTTAGCGAATTTTTGCGGGATCTTATATTTTGTTATCTTATATTCTCCCGATCAAGAAGATTTTGTACGTTTCATTTTATTTTATCGATATCCAGCGGATCTTATGTTTTTGTGAATAAGTTTAGAGAAATGGGGATTTATGTCACCGATGAGTATACCTACTCTGGATGTGTTACGTATCGACTATGTTCTGCGATTAGTTACAAATATGTATTATATTTTATTATTATAAAAAGATCCACAGCGAGGTAATTAACATTCAACGTCTTCGAAAACTAACGAAAATAACTTAGCATAGCGTCGTGTGACTTCGACGATTTTTCGAGGTTGTAAATTCTCAAGGAGACTTGGATCTATAATTCTAATCTCTATTTTTCATATTGAGTTCCCAAACACTTCAATTCTTCCCTTCAATTTTATTTATTCACGCGGGATGCTAAGATGCAACGAAATAGTTACAAAGATCAGTTGCGTGCAATTTAAAAAAAAAAAAATTGTAGATTTAATAATTGCAATTATTCTTTACGTTCGTTGGTCTCCGAACGATTGATATGTGATGTATACATCGGTAGGTGTGCCGCGTTGTCCGTCATCTCGTCTATTTTATTTCCGACGGTATATTAAATCCGTTAATTTTCTATAAATTGGAAGCATAATAGCGGAGCAGTCGTTTATGGCGAATACCCGAAGCTAACGGCAGCCGCCGCGTCTCTATATACGAGGCACAGCCGGAACGTATGCAATATGGCATTCAATTTGCGACGGATTCGCTGTCTGGCAACGCAAACAACCGCTATTGGGTTCCATTTAATGAACCGAGCCAGAGCCTTCCGAAGCATTTTTGCGCTGTGGGCTCGGCTTAAATTGGACCTACCCTTCGCCCTGCCAGCCACCGCCACCGCTTCACTCGTTTTCTATTTGCTTCCTGGCGACTTACGCCTCGATGATTCTCCTCGATGGTTTGCGCCGGTTTTCGTCTACAATGCGTACTCAATTTGTGCTTTCGTCATGCCGATTCGTCGCCGGTCTGTACGATACCGCGAGATGTTGAAGCATTCGTCGACACGCGTTGCAACAAGTACGCAAGGAATATATTTCCGTACTGTTAAAATTAGAAGTCTAAACAACAAGTTAAAAGTACGTTCGTCTTTTGAATCTATTATTACGTATTATAATGTATTTTTTTTTTTTTTTTTTAACAAGTAAATTAATTATTTTATCATCGATCATATCTGTGCAATATTCTAGTAATTAACATTCGAAGAATTAGAGTCGTTCGTTTCTTGCAACAACTGGGCCAAACGATTCTAAATTGAAACTGAAACACTTTGGGAGTATCTCTGCATCTTTCTGCGAATTTGTAACGAGTGCTCGACACTTTGTGAAATTTATATAAAACTCTCCGCATCGGTCGCTCTGAAACTGATAACACTTGAAAATCGGGAGACAGATTCTCATCCACCTTCCACAGTTGTTTCTTTCTTCTCTGTTGTCGCATTAATCAACACGACCTGTTGTTTTCGACACTATCTTAAGTTAAGAGTTATATTGCTCGAAATGAGTTCGAGGAGCAAAGTCGTGAGAGATCGTTTCGCCGGAAGTATATTTGGACACGTTCCAAAATACTCGTGGACGTTCGCGATACTCACAACGTACGTACGTGCACGAAGGATTATACCGATCCAGGTAAATTTTCGGTGCCGTGACGTCGCTGTGGTCGAGACGATGGGGCGTCGATCGGAAGAATCGACTCGTTAAAAATATTAAGGCTTAGGTGAGCAATCCTCTTAAAAGGTTCTTCGAGCCGTGGAAGGATAACGTCGTGGTGCGAGAACGGGTATCGGGGAGGGAGAACGGGGCACCGGTATCGGCGCCGTATCGTTCCACCGCGCAAGTGTCCGGTAAGCTAAGCGGATCCACCGTAATCCGGATTACGTATTTGCCCGGTTCTCTGGCCGCTGCCATCTCGATCTCGTGCCAGTCGTGGCCAAAGACGTATTTGCCTTCTGTTGCCCAGTAATCTGTTTAACGCTTCGCGGCCAACGTCAGGCGTGTTTCTTTTCGTCGAAAACAGATCGCCAAAAGGTCCACGTGACTATGACTGACTCTCCATTCTGACGAGCTCTAAGCTCGGATGTTTGTTACCATTTTCGGAAAATTTCCCAGTTCGAAAATTTGACACACGGTTACATGATACATCGCTGAATAAGGATCGTTTACAATTTTCAGTGTTTCGTGTTTTTTTAGTAAAATTCGAGAAACTTGACTGCAACAGGTTTTATTAACGATCAAAGTATTAAATCTATATACGCCGAATTACCGAACTGGTCGGGTGTCGAATTGATGCTCCATTTTCGGATGTTGAAGAGTATGATGTCGATAAAGTTGAAAAGATTGGAGAAACTGAAAAGAAAAAGCAGTGTAATTATACACAGAGTGTGCCGAAACTGAGAATATAGATATAGAAGGGTGTGCACGTATGTGTACAACTCATTATCAGGCATATATTTCGATTTTACTGAGAAAATAACAAGATACTGAAGCTTGAAATTGGTGCTAATTTAACAGCCAGAAAAAATATTCAAACCAGAATAACGAGTAACAATAGTGATGAAACACATTCCTATTCTCTTAGTTCAATTCCGAGAGAAATTGTATTACATCTTATTAGATTCAATTATTTATATATATATATTATATATATATAATACAATATATATATATATATATATATATATATATATATATATATATAATACAATATAATATAATATAATATATAACTTTTTATAAACACGGTAAAAGTTCTTAAACTACTAATTAACATAATTTTTTACAAGACCAAATAGAATAACTTTACATTTGTTAAAATTGTTAAGGACAATTATTTCTACTATTCTCTTAACCTAATAAAACCAAAACTTTCACAACTATATTCCATTTTGTCACATTTTTTAATAGGTACCTGGTTTTATCCACCCCCTATGTGGCAAAACCGAGTGTCTTCAAAACAAATTCCCATTCTCTTAGTTCAATTCCGAGAGAAATTGTATTACATCTTTTTAGATTGAATTATTTTTATACATATATATATATATAATACAATATATATGTATATATATAATATAATACAATATAATATAATATAATATATAACTTTTTATAAACACGGTAAAAGTTCTTAAACTACTAATTAACATGATTTTTTACAAGACCAAATAGAACAACTTTACATTTGTAAAAATTGTTAAGGACAATTATTTCCACTATTCTTTTAACCCAATAAAGCCAAAACTTTCACAACTGTATTCCATTTTATACATCTTTTAATAGATATCTGGTTTTATCAGTTTGCCCTATGTGTCAAAACCGAGTGTTTTCGGAACAATTTTATTTTCACAAAGAAATGGAACCAAACGATTTTTTTCTTTCTTTCAAAAATCGCTCGATCATTCTCTCATTGCGCAAGGTCCAATCGACAGATACGAAACTAAACACACTAGACACCCTAGACTACTTTCCCCTAATTAAGTAGCGTTTGATGGACTGGTACTTTCGCGAAGCGACTTTTCCCTCGGATCGAACAGAACGAATCGCGACACTTTCGCGGATGGCGTTCCGGACGGGAATCGGGCGCGAGCGTTTCGATGGGGAGGGGGAGGGGGAGGGTTTCGTCATCGATCGGCAGCGATCTTTAAACAGCGCCATTAACGATTGCGTGCACAAGCCGAGGGGGTTGCGATCAAATGAATATGATGAAAGAGTGGCGGCGGCATTAGGCGAACGTGCCGTGCATACTGATTTGCGGCTGATTGATTGGACCCCTTTCCACTCGAGAACGGTGCACCACCGCCCGGCGTATCCCCCCCCCCCCTCCCCCTCGTCCCGCTTCGACAGCCCACGGCCCGCTTGATTCCGCCCCACGAGTGAGCCAACATCGTTGATATTATCAAGCACCCTGCCCCGCCATCGGCGTACCTCGCGAATATTTGACGCGACGCGACGCGACGCGTCGCGCCACGCCACGCCACGCCACGCTCGACACTCAATACACCCTGATAATTACACGATATACACCGTAAAGGGAAGCTTTTTTCCGACATTTTCCGCCGACGAATCACGGCTCCGCCGTTTAACCTTCATTAACGCGGTTTATCGTCTCTCGTGATCCAACACGTCGCGTGTGCTTGCAGGCTCGAAACACGGTACTACCGTACGCGAGCGTGTGCATACCGTGTCACTTTCTTCTTTTTCTTTTTTTTCAATTGCCTAAACGGAGACACCTTTCGCAAGGAAAACAACTCTGCGTTCATCAGAGTTATATTCGGAGTGACGCCCTGAAAGTATAACGAACAATCGGTTGTGTGTAATACGTTCGTACATTCGCAGTGACAGAGTCGAAATATCAAACGAATGATTTACAACGATCATCGCTCGTCAGATTCTTAATTTAAATAGGAACGAGTGAGACTACAGCCAATCCTTTGCGAGTAGAATTTCGTTCGCTCGTCGAAGGAGAAAAACAAGAACACAAAGACGAGCACAACCTGTTGAAATAACTGAACAGTATATAAGTAAAGGAGACATTGCTACACGAATCCCTGGAAAGTGTCGAGAGAAACGGGATCGATCGAACTGTAAATGAGACATTGTCTTAATTCTTTGCTCTGGAACGATCTGCCACGCACGTCGAGAATTTTTTGTCCTAAAATTGCAATGTTTCCTCGATTTTATGTATATATCGAAATATAATCCAGGCAAAACAAACAGTGAATTTATTACTTCTTAGTAATTTCCATCCAGCGATATCATACCGACGAGTTACTAAAAGAAAGCGACCAATTATTGTATACGGTTCGGTCACTCGTTATGGTCCGCAATCAGTTCCCAAATTGCAACATTCTCTCCGTTTTAAGTATATTTAAATGTAAGGAAAAACAAATGATGAATTTATTACTTCTCAATAAATTCTATTCAGTGATATCATACCGACGAGTTCAAAAAGATAGCAACGAATTATTGCATACGGTTCGGTCACTCGTTATGGTCCGCAATCAGTTCCCAAATTGCAACATTCTCTCAGTTTTAAGTACATTTAAATGTAAGGGGAAACAAATGATGAATTTATTACTTCTTAGTAACTTCTATCCAGTGATATCGTGTCGACGAGTTCCAAACAAAAAGAAAGCGACGAATTATTGTACACGGTTTGGTCACTCGTTATGGTCCGTGAACCAATTACCAGCGCAAGGGGTTAACCCAACGTCGAATCGCGCAAAGTTTCGATAGATCTTCTTGCCGTGAGGAAAGAGTGAAGGACGAAGGGGTAGCTCGCGGGAGATTCTTTCGAGGAAAAGACGTTCGGGAGCAGCTCGGGTGTGTTCGACTCGACGGGGAAGAAGAAGAACTCGCGCGTCGACTTGGCAGATGGCTTCCGAGAGCGGCGGATAGCTGTCGCGTTTCGTCTGGCCGTGGTTGAAAAAGGAACGGGCCAGTCGGGCAGAAGAAGGAAAATCACGGGCAGTTATCACGACACTTCGTCGCGACGTGTCCGCCGCCCTCGGTGGGGACGCGTGTGTGCACGCACGACACTGTAAAATTACCGCGTCAAAAACAATTACCTACAGGCCAACAGTTCGCAGCAACCTCCAGACAATGAAGAGATAACCAAAGCCGCCGAAATGTTTCGCGGTTTGACTCGCCCTCTCCCCCCTCCTTACCCTTCGAGTCGTCGCGTCTGGAGATGGTAAAATGTACGCGCGTGGCACGTGGAAACGTATATCAAGGAATCAAGGATTCTTGATACCGTGTGATCGACCCTTCTACGTCGTTACATTCCGACGAGTCTATCTTCTGAAGTATGACAATAGCTCTTTATTTCTCCTTCAATCTTCTGATCGTCATTTTATTTTCAATTCAGGAATAGTTTGTAGTAAGTTGGCACTAAAGATTCATATTACACCTTGATGATGTCACGTCACGATATATACATGTAGCTTTATGGAATAAAATTTTTGGTGCGTTTTCTTTCGAGATTTTTTTCGACTCGATTCAGCTTCAGTGGATGTTCACGCATTTGTAAAAAATTTCAGGTTCCAAGAATCTCTAAAATTTATACAATACGCGATAACATCCATTTAGATTCCGTCGTCGATGTATTTTCGTGTCTTCACGCGAGCGATCTCACCGAGTCCAAATCTGTTTAACAAACGAACGACAAGTAACAATGGATCGTCGGAGTATGGAAAAGATTGTAAGAAAGAAGACTTGGTCGAGGCGAGTCTGCGAAATGATGAGGAAGAAGAGAGAAGAGAGGAGAGAAGCGCGTAGTGGTGAGAAGGACTCATCGCCGGAGAAGCTGCACCGCCCGAAGGAAGGAAAGCGGTTCGAGTTTCCGTCTTTGTCTCGCTCGATCATTTTTGCCGCGTGTTTCCCTTTGTCCCTGTCGTGCACACGCGTGCATGGCCATCATCATCGCGATCCGGACGTCTCGCATGGAAACAGAGTTTCTCGAGAGGAGTCCGTCAGCGAACGTTCGGCCCCGAAGTAGTCACAAGCTACCAACCAACCGCCTTCTCTTTGAGTCGAAACTTTATATATATATATATACCAAGAACCACTATATTTTCATATAATTTAATCTATCGCAAACGCTTTTTTTTAAATTTTAGAAAATTTTAAATTTTATATTTTATATTTCATATTTTTATATTTTAGATTCGTAGGGTATATTTTATATTTTATATTTTTATATTTTAGATTCGTAGGGTATATTTTATATTTTATATTTTTATATTTTAGATTCGTAGGGTATATTTTATATTTTTATATTTTAGATTCGTAGGGTATATATTTTATATTTTTATATTTTAGATTCGTAGGGTATATTTTATATTTTATATTTTTATATTTTAGATTCGTAGGGTATATTTTATATTTTTATATTTTAGATTCGTAGGGTCTAGCTGAACGAATCGGAGCGATCCTAGAATGTCCTTTTGTAGCGTCAATGTTAACGGAAAGTAAAATTGGTAGTATAAATTTGGTAGTAAAAATTAATTAAAAAGAATTTCTCTCTGAATACAGGCCAATTTTACAAACGAACAGAAAATTAATAAACCTAGTAAATGTTTAACATCTACATCTCTGACATGAACTCCATTCTTAGTCATCAGAATTTTACACATACACAGCGAGTATTAAAAAAAAGCAATATCAAATTAATGAAACTGTCACGGTCATAAATTCTCTCCTCTCTCTTTTTATTTTCTTTTAAGTCCTTTAATTCTTGTGTGACACATACATACGTCTTTCTTCTATCTTCGAACAAAATACTCGGGGATCGAGCCATTTCCAGATTTTTCGAGCCACGGAAGCCCGAAACTGGGCATTCCACGAACACGCCGTGCCACTTGTAACGCGTACCACCCGTCTGCCCGTATTTCAACCGACCGTATCTCGCGTGCTGGATCGCGAGGCGTTCTGGTGTCTGCGTGGAAATTCATCGGCCGGAGTAACGACATTAGGCACGCGCGTTCCTTCGCCCGTTTACTCGCTTTCACGACGAGGCTTCGCTATTGTTCGCCAGCTAGGAAGGCGCGCGTCCAGGGACGGTGAGGTCTCGGTGAAAACGGTGGCAGGCCTGGCGGCGTCCGACGCGATGGACGCGCGAGAGCGAGTTGTGCTCGATAAACGTGCAACGAGGCAGGGATGCGAGCGTTAGATGGAAATGGGATCGGAGTATCTCACGAGCGTAGATTCGAGAATGAACGCGAGTTGCGAGAGTGCACTCGTTGGAGCATTTTTTGTTAAATTTCAAGTAGAATATGGACGTCGAATTTTAACAGCGAGCGAGCGAGTGAAGTTTTGTCGCGCGACAGTTTATCGTAAACGATGAAATTGTTAGATTTTATAGAATGGAATTGTTAGTGGAGAAGGAATTTACCTCACTCTTTTGCAGTTTTCTCACTTTCTCAATTAAATCTTTACGGATATTTTTTTCTGTTTTTCTAACAGAATAATATTTGTCTTGAGATTTTCGAGCAATTCTATTTTTCTAAATTTGAAGCAATACCGTGTTTATTTCAACACTTTTAAGCGAGGGTTTTATGTATTTTATCTTTCTAGATTTGAATAGTGAGGAGCATAACCAGTGACAAGATTTAAATTTAAATGTAACTTCGTAAAGAAAGATCCACTTTGTCTCGTTTTAAAGCGCGAGGTCTCTGTGAAAAATTTTCTTTTCTAATCTTGAAAAGATTAACATTTTCTCTTTACAACAATCCCTTAAAACTCGCTGTAAAACTCACGTTTTTTTTTTTTTCTTTTTCATCATGTTCTTGAAATTGGGGCATTAGGATTGGCTGACGAAATGCCAGGACTTCTTGAACCCCAATACGAACGTTCGGTAAAGTGGCGAGGAAGTTTTAATCGTTGGAAAACTGTTGGAGAACTTTAATCTTCGAAATAGCAAAATGAATCCAGTTACGAAAAGAAATTTTTGATATTCTCACACTCGTTTGAACTCTCGCGACTTTCCAAAAGAATGTATCCAAAAGATCAAACCCACGATCATCAAAGTAAGAGCTCCACGCTCCAAAAACGAAACCAAAGTGCAGTTACATCGGTCGAAATCATACGACAAGTTTTTCATTGTCACTGGCACAGTAGCACTTGACCTAAGACTTTCAAACGAGGGTGTGCAAGTATCTTGATCCCATCCCTAGCGTTAGAGAGCCAGTCATCAAATACAGAGTGAGAGAGAGAGAGAGAGACTCTCGCGGAGGCCCGAGGCGAACCATCCTGGCGTAATATGGCGTGGCTCAGCGTAGCTTGGCGTGGTATGGCGTGGCGTGGCGTGGCGTGGCTATACCACGTTCTGTTCCACGCCAAACCGAACTGTGCGCCACTACTCTCTCTTTCTCTCGCTCTCTCTCTGGTATATACGCGTTCGTATGGAGGAACGACGCGAGCGGTTGCGTTGTACGTTGGCAGAACGTCGCGGTAGCCGCGCCGGAGAGATGGGATTGCGCGATAGGCCGCGTGTCGAAAATAGAAATATAATCTGATAGGCTCATTGTGCCTCGAGCCACTCGCTGCTATCTGCCACTACCGCCGACGAATCGCTACCTCGACTCTCCTTCTCTCTCTTCGTGCCTTCTCCCGTTTCTCCCTGCTTCGCACCCTCTCTCTATCTCGTCGACCAACCCTTTCCCTCGCCGCGGTTTCTTCTCGCCTGTCGCCACTCACCGTGTTTTCCTTCTGTTCTAGCTAACGCGCCAGCACCGAGGAGACGATCTATACGTCCGTGAAAATCTACAGGCGTTGCTGACAGAGTCGGACGATCGTGTAAGTGCCACTCGCCAAGTGCGAGTCATTTACTTTCAATTAAATTCCTTGTACGTGTGTTTCCTTCGAAAAAAAAAAAAAAAAAAAAATGAAAACATTGCAACTCGAATTTTTGGAGAACGATAGCTCGAAATTTCAAGTATGTAATTCAAACGTATGTCCCGAGTAGTATCCTCTCAACTCCGAACTACGGTACTTATTGCAAAACTACAGATTTCTATGTATTTACAAAGAAGATTTGAGGGCACAGAAACGCGTGAAGTGTACATGACACGCAGACGCGTGTAAAACAATATTTAACAGTTAAATGAGAAGAAGAATTTCTTTCTTCGACGTACATTTGCATGAATATCGGCAGGCCTGTTCATTACTTATTTAACCAGTTCTGTTTTTCACCGCGAGGAGAATCGTCCCGCGAGGAGGAGGCGGAAATATACTTATGGCGTTTTTATCGATGAGATTCAGCAGGCTGTTCCGCGATAGGGTTATTTACGAGCGCGTGTTTTATCGCGTGGGGAAGCCAGTGAGCGACCGTTTCGCTTTTTTTTTTTTTTTAATAACCGACCGTAGCCAGCGGGGGCTGCTAAGGTATTCCCGAAGAAAAGCCGACAATTTGCAGAGGGGAAGAGGAGAAAAAACGGCTGCGAAAGGTCCACGTTGGACCGCGAGCCACGGCCGTAAACCACGGCACAGTGGAAGCGTGACCAATGGCATCGTGATCGTAAAGAAATTAGAGGGGCAGTAATGGTTTCCGGGTACGGTGCCTTCCGGTCGGCATACATCTTCTACGGGGCTACTCAGCGAACATGTCTTCGCTATACGTATCACGTTTTATCACGTTTTAGCGCAACGCTTTTAAAAAAAAGTAAAAAAATATATATATATATCATTGTACACATATAAAATAGTGGAACTACTTAAGCAAAATAGTGCATGCGAGTCAACATTTCAATCTTTCATCTTCTTCTGAAATTTCCTTTTTCTTAACTTTGACCGAAATAGAGACCTGAGTACAACTGTCTGAATCAATTTGGATAAATTTCTAGTTGATTTTGACTTTTAATCTTCTGTGTTTCTTAATTTCGTATTCCTGAATGTCAAGGATCGGAAAAACACGTGGAGCCATCTGAAATGAAATTTCTGGAAAGAGCCAAGTAGTCAAACAGTAAAAATTCGCGGAATGGCGAAAATTGGGAAAAACCGCTAAACTAGGAATTAATCTCGTAAATATTGTTTGTGGCGATATTAAGTCAGAGGATGAACCCATGCTAAAATCATCAGATTGCTGAGATCTTGGTACATTTCGTATTTTCTGATACATTCTTCGCCATTGAGATTATTCAAATTAAACGAAACGAATAATTCCAGGATTAAATAATTTAGAAATTTAAATTACTGTGATCTCCAAGGATATTACCAGTTAAGGTAACTGTTACACGTTTGTAAAAACAAGTTATATAACAATCTGTTTGGTTTCACTTTACACCGTGATGGGAAAGTACTTTTCTCTTGAAAATTGTGCAATTTCAGACGTTTTTAAAAATAATAAAAAAAAGTCTTTTCATGAGTAGATCAACCACCATCTTGAATACTAAAGTCTTCACTTTGTCACCGTTTCATCCAACTTTGAACGTTAGAATTTCTTTAGAAATTTTTATCAACGGAGCCAAATGCTCAAAGTTCGAAAAATCATAGAGCAGGTTTTTGAAAGTTGTTGTCAAAGAAGGGATTTCGTTCGTCAAAATAACACTGAGTCTAGTTCTTGAAGAAAAAAATGTTCCAATATTTGTAATAATAATGTATCCTTATTTGCCCGTCGCATCATTCTGAGAAAAAGAACCGAGCTCGTGACTGTCAAACTTCGCGCTTCAAAAGTGGAACCAAGCGGTTCGCTAGATGATCTTCTTTCTTACGAATCGTACATCGGCTCAAATTATCGACAATCCTCCGTTGTTTATTGGTTCAATTGTCGTTTGATCGGTTATGCTCACGCTGCTGCGAAACGAGAGCTTCAAGAACACTGGACCGGTTCGAAATCGAGGTCCAGTCGTTCGCTACCGTGGAAAAGGGAACCAGAGAATCGGTTCGGACGAACCGTTGGCAACGCGATCGTCGATACGCGAGCACGGGATACGTATAGTACGAAACGTATAGTACGATCGGTACGTGCGGCCACGTTCGCACTCGGCACGGGCCGATAGCCGCGTTCCTGATTGCATCTCTGTTTGTACGTTCGCACGTTTCCACCGGAGAACAGAGGGGCTGCACGATGCTCGATTCGTGCTCGAGTTGCAGGGACCACGCGTCGTTTTGTAAATCAAATCGGCCACGCGGCTGATTACCGGCGTCGTGTCATCGAAGACGCCCCAACTTTCCGCGGTCGAAAATACAGTAGATGCAGTACGAGCGCGTGATTAACGCGATTAACATTTTTTGCAGATTTTCGTCGATTTTATCGGAAATTTAAAAAGTACGCGTGCAACATCCAGAAGTGTATAAAAACTTCCAAAGTAGAGTAGAGTGATTGTTATTAGAGTGAGTATTAAATACTATGGTGGCTCGTGATTTTGTCATGGCCGTGGATACACGCATTGGTGGATTTTTATTGTTCTTTCATACAAATTAAGAGAACCGCGTGTAGGATCGTTGACGATGAAATGAAACGTCAACAAATATATTTATATATATTGAAAAAAAATCGGGGGTGTTCTGCCCCCGATCGAAATAGGCATAACCAATGTTCCATTTCTCTAGCAAGGGGTTGTTAAAAATAATAAAACACGCGCAACATAGTACGCAGTTTAATCACGAGGAATCGCATCACATGCGATTTACGCTTAAATCGTGTGTCTAAGGGGTGAAAACTGCGCATTGCTCCACTCTGACTTGTTCCGACTCGCTATACACCAACTCTACAAACTAGCATCCCAAGGTGTTGCCCCACCTTGTTCGAAAAACAATCGAGTCCGAGATCGGGGATCCCGTTGGACTTGGGACGACCCCGCTCTATCCTATCCTATCCTATATCGTTGAACAAGCGATTATTTCGCCAAATACCAAATACATAGCCGGTGGCCGCCATCGAGCGCAAGAAATTGAAGTAGTGAAGTAGGTGGTGGAACGATGCACGACCGGAAGCGGAAATGATCGGACGAGAGGGGCGGCGGCGGACGAGCAGCGGACGATAGAGAGAGGAAAGGGGGAGAGGAAACGCGAGAGTGGCAGCCAGAGCGTGTACCCTCTCTCCCACTCACACCCCCCCGCTGCATGGCTCCGGTGCAGAACGGTCCGTTGTTCGTTCGTTCGTTCGTTGTGGATGCGCGATTGCGAGCGGAACACGGCGAAACGCAAAATGGAACGAGGGGGGAGGGAGAGGGCAGAGAGAGAGAGAGAGAGAAGGGAGGGTGGGCTTCCCGGCCAGGCCGTGTGCGTACTGATTGATCAACATTGTTGCCGAATTAGACTCCAGCGAGATGGGCATATTGATTGGCAATCAGTGTCGCCCGGCCACAACGAAGCCTGTCCGCCCGGGAAACGGTTTGCTAACGCAAACACCGTCGCACACCTGGATCTCCGTGATGTTGTTTTTCCACCGCGGCGACGGGGCAGGGGCGGAGAACGCGAGGGGGGCGGGGAAAAAAAAAAAAAAAAAAATACCACGTCGAACGCGTTCCCGCCGACATTTTCGACGCTGATATCGCGGCCCGTTCCTCTCTTTTTTTTTTTTTCTTTTTCTTTTTTTACCTTTTTTTTCTCTCTTTCTCTTTCTCCGTGCCAGATCTTTGACGTTTGATGAAAACCGACTCGATCTTCCGTTCTTCGGCGAAGCGTCGGACTAGCACTCGAGAGTTCGAGTCTTGCGGCGGTTGACCTTGAGAGATTGTGATACGGCATAGAGTGAAGTCGAAGGCTGCCAAATTGCGTGTAAAATTGGACAGTGGTCCAATTCGAGTGGATGATATTCGTGACGTTTGGTTTTGGCACTCTTTGGCACGACGATTCAGACGATTAACACCTTGTGTCGTAATATCGAGTCGGATGTTATTAAATTAATCACAATCAAGCGTCAAATTCCAATGTATTAATAAATTTAACAGTATGAATAAAGCAGTGAACAAATACAAATTGTACAATTGACGTTTTAGGACTTTATCGAGAGAAAATCAACAAAAAAAAAAAAAAAAATAGTACATGCAAGTAACTCGTCAATCTCCAAAAGGCTTAGAAAGATCTTCTCAAGATTCGTGTTTAGAATTTTATCTTTCTCCTCCCAAAAAATGCCTCGGTACCATGAGATTGCGATGCTTTCGAGACTCCCGCGATCGTAAAAGCTGTCTAAAACGTGCGCGGAAAAGAACGGTTAGAAATTTGGAGCGTTTCTCTGCAACCACCACTTGACCACGCGAGGAGGGTTGTTGCAGCGGTGCAACCCGTGGCAGCCAGTCCGGAAAATCGGCGCCGGTCGATCCAGTTGGCGTACAACGAGGCAGAAAATGATCGACGTTGAAAACGAAACGACGACGATTCCGGACTTGGATCGGCACGCAGCTGCCCGTGAGCAGAAACGACGCGCGAATGCCTCGTGAACCGCGAGCGTAACGAATGGCAGAGGCCGCTTTCGAATTTGCCAGGCGGATTCGTCGACTTTCTGTCTTTACGACTTCTCGAGCCGCGAAAGTATCGATTCCCGGCTGATCCCTCGGGTACACTCGCGAACGTACCCTAACAAAGTAGCCTATTAGCTCGCGCCCTCGTCCCGGAACCGGGTCGGACCGGCTCCTCCTCGTTTCCCTTTATTTCTATTCGAATGATTTGCGAAAAGAAAACTCTGGCTGCCCGCGAGGAAAAAATGCTGTGGGAAAAATTGGAAGAGTATTCGAGAGATTCTCTCGTCGTCAATGTTTGACAAGATGGTGTATTAAAATCCGAGAGACAGTCGAACGAGAAAGTTTCACTCGTTTGTTGAAGATATCTCGACGAAACTTGCTGGAAACAATGTTTGACACTAGAACTGCCAAAATGGTCAAAACGACCAGTTTGTAATTTTTCTTTTACAAATGTATTTTACAAGTGTGAAAGTGTTTAAAGTGTATTTACGTTTACAGTTGTAACGTTTATCAAAGTGTGTAACGTTTACAGTGTATTTTTAGAAACTTAAACGACTTTTCCTAAACTAATAAGTAAAAGCTTGTGTACTTTGTTGTACTGTAAAATCCCTTTCTTTTTTTCTCTCTTTTTTACTTTGAATCGTACGTCGAATGTAGTAAGGATACGACAGATTGTATTAAATATAATTATGAATATCACATAACAAACCTACACGAATACCACAAGTAATAGTGGTGGTATCATTTCTACTAGAATTACACAATCAAAATAAAGATCATATCAAATTTATTTAATTATGTTAAATACGTACAATTTCCATTTTAGAATTTTGGTGTCCATTGTACAGTGCATACGAGTTGATTAAATTCAAAATTTCGACGAAAATCTCGAGTCTGAGCGTAGATTTCGATCGGAGACATCGGGCGAAGGGACTGGCGATATTGGAAAGCTCGACAACGCGGCGCGGCGCGGCGGTATGGCGCGTTTACGAGCCACGCATGACCACCGACAATGGCTAGCGGAAGGCCATTCGTCGTTCGAAGCGCGTTTCTTTCTTTCCTCTTTTTTTTTCTTTCTTTCTTTCTTTCTTTTTTTTTCCCTTTTCGTTTCTTTTCTCTCCTCGGCCGGAGAAAAGCGTTTACCGCAAGTCCTCGATACGCATTACGACTCGAGCGTTCACACGCGCTTGGGAAAAATGCCAGTTAGCAGCCGGGCGAGTCGGTAAAGGCAACTCGCCGAGAATGACTAATCTGCCGTCCTGATTTTACCTTTGCCCATCCAGTTTATTAACGACGCGAAGCCGTTTCTCTCGGGAGATGTCAAGTTTATTTATTTACGCGAAAAATCTCCCGACATACATATTTCGAAAATTGAGAATATTGCGTAATTATTTGCCGATGTTTGAAAAATTCACAAATTAATACATATACATATAAATTAATTATATATATATAAATAAAGTCAACAGTGTATTGTACAATTACAGACACATACCAAAGGTCTAGATTACCAATAGATCGTCGTTACTGAAAGTGTTGCTGAGGTGTTCGAAGGTAAATGGCCACACGACCGTGGGATGAAACAGCGAACGATGGATCCCTAAATCGACAATGTGTGCCGGAGTTTAATTGGAAAAGTCCGACACACAGAGAGACACGAGAGAGAAAACGAGAAGAGAAAGAGAGAGAGAGAGCCGGGTGATCTGCTCGGTGAACGAAATCGTCGGCGGGTCGCTCGTAAATCGAAGGAGAGAAAGACACGACGGAAAGACGAGGAGAAGCGAGCGGAACCCACGGATGAAAATGACCGGGGGGGGGGGGGGGGCGGTTCGATATAAAAGAGCGCGGGAAGTTCATTTAACAGACCATAAAAAGGAGCGGCGAGAGAAGGAGAAGGAGAAACGCACTCGAAGTGAATGTTTGCCAGCGGCGTCGGCCGGAAAAAGGATGTCGGAGGATTTAGGATTGGGTGGCTGGCGTCGGTCAGAGTTAGGTTAGAAACGACGGGGGCTATCGGTGATCAAGCCATGGGGTCGAGTCGAGAAGGCTTATCTTGGCAGTGGAAGGCTTACCCGGGCTTGATCGCCTCCTCGTCTCTCCTCCCCCCCCCCTCCCCTCCCCCCCCCTCCCCCCGGTTACGAGTGCTATCCTTTCGCAGGATCGACACGGCCGGGATCGTGCGATCTTAATCCGACCTCGTGTTTCGTGGTAACGCGCACGTTAAAAGTCCCCGGCCTAAAAGGAGGCGAGGAACGAACGCGTTTTCACCGCGATCGGGTCGATCTATCGAAACGTTCGGACGGAGAGCAGCTTTCAGAAAGGGGGGACGGGTTCGTTCGACACGCGACGAATTATTCATTTCGAATTTGGAAAATTTTGTTGTTCCTTAACGTTGGATTTCACGAGTTCGTCTTCCGCGCGCTCGTTCAGAGCTCGAACTGAGAAGAATTCAACTCCAAGCAGCCTGACGCGTTGAAAGTTCTCTGGTTTTCGTTAATTTTATATCGTTATCTTGGCTATACTTTCATGGGAACTCGTTAGAAACATTTACGTAACAGTCGTCTATAAAATATATTCGTCGCATGACAAGATGCCCTTATCGCTTTCAAATAACATAAAAATGAACGTTGCTTCAATAATCTTTATAACCTTCGATAACTTTGAATATATATAAAATCGTGAAATTGAATTTTTATTTAAATAACGATTTATTTCACTGAAAATTATAATGAAAAATACCTCGAAAACATGCTGTTAAAGAACATTGCGACATGAAAAATATTTTCAGCGGCTGAAGACTAGATACTAATATTATAGTAATTCAATCACATTTGTCACGAAGGAGCTCGAAACGAATTTTCGATAACAATTCAATCCCTTAATTTTCTACTGCAATAAAAGTGCAATTAAAGTTCTGTCTTTCGTTTCATAGCAAGTATCATTCAACGCTAGGACTATCGACCGGTGTGAAATTTAATAACAAGTCACCATCAAACCACTAACTATCAAAGAACTTAAAGTGCACGGAATGGGAAGAAATTCGCGACACATGATACAAGGAAGGAGACAAGCTTCCATTCTACATAGTTTAGTAAAAGTCACTCGAGTCTCCAAAAATAGACTCTACAGTTACGAACGTGCAAAATTTCTGAAAATTATGCAAATTAGTCATTTCGTTACCACTGAGTAACAACTTGGCAACTCGGGCGTTAATAAATTTCGTAAATCGGTAAATCGTTTTGTCAAAAAAAAAAAAAAAAAAAAAGCACACGGTAAACATGCAAACCTCGTATGGCGAGCGTGCCAAACCAAGAAGACCGGGTCCGTTTCCCGGAGGACGTCCGGCGAGTGGCCGAGCAGCGAGCGTCAGGCATAGACAGGCAATTAAAGCGACGCGCGCGCTTAGGATCGCGGCTCGCTGAGTTTCGGTAGGCGCGGGGCGAATCTCAACAACGCTCGGAATGCAGTTTTACAGAGGGGTGGGGTGAGGAGAGGGGGGAGGATTGGTGGACGGATGAGTTAAGTGGAGGAAGAGAAGAAAAACAAGAAGAAGAACAAGAAGAGGAGGAGCAGAGAGAGAGAGAGAGAGAGAGAGAGAGAGAGAGAGAGAGAGAGAGAGAGAGAGAGAGAGAGCTACGGAGCAAAGAAGAAGAAGCAGAAGGAAAAGAAAAAAGAAGAGGAAGAGATTTAAAGGATCGAGGGGGAGGGTAAGAGAGAACGACCGAGAGACAAGGGGGAAGGCTGCCCGGTAGCAGTTTCCCAAACCATCGCCATTAATAACCAGCGAGATTATACGCTGCTGAAGCCGAAGGCTGGGGCCAGAGAGCTGCAGCTGAAAGAGCCAAGCGCTGGTGAGTACCGATGTGCCTGTGAGATTCGTGAAGCGCGAGCAACGAGATCGAAACAACGTCGTCGTCGACGTCGTCGACATCGCGGAGCAACGATCAAACGGACGAGAGACGACAGAGATGAGAGAGAACAGAGAGAGTACTTCGTTCATGCGACCACAAGAAGCTCACAAGATCTTTCAACCTGGCCTCTTACTTTTACGTTACTTTACGTACGACTGGATCGGTTTATTCTCATGTAGATTATTGGTTGAAAAGTCGCTCGCACCAATAAGTTTTATCGTGCAATATCGTGTCTCGAGCCACTGCTTTTAATTTTCGAACAAATTAGTAAAATTAATGAAATTTCGGTGGCTAGACAAATTTCAGTGAATGTACATTGTATTTCGAGACGACAGGAAGAGGAAAAGATTCACCGACGAATGAAATCCTCCCGCAAGAAGGCGTACCAAGAAGGCAGACGAGAACGAAACTCGAAATCGAATTGGTTCGAACTTGGCTTTCAAAGCCCGGATTCTTATCCTGGACTGGCAAGGAGGCACGCGCTCGGCTCTTTCTCCGCTCTCCGGTAATATATTCCGCGGTCCCGTACGGAGGGGGTGGTCTTTATCGCGCGGGTGTAACACCGGTAAACATGGAATGCGGCCGGCCAGAGGCGGGCTCGGTCCGGGGACGGAGAGAGAGAGAAAGAGATAGAGAGAGAGAGAGAGAGAGAGGTTTGGTACGTACGTCGAACCGGTGGCGGTATTTGGACAGGCTGTCGAGCGCGCAGACGGTCGTGGAACACCGGGCCAACAAACAGTACAATACAATATTACAATCCAGGCAACGGGCAACGTCCCACCGGCGCAGGTACAACGCAGTGACAGCGCAACATATCAACCGCGGCTCTCTCGTTTCCCCTCCCCTCTCCACCCGATTTCTCTCTTGTCTCTCTCTATCTATCTATCTGTACCCCGCTTTCTCTTGCTTTCTGCTTCCTCCTTTTCCATCGCTGGCCAACCACGATATTCGTACTCGGTTCGCCTCGCTGCCGAGTCTCGTTCCCTCTGTTCCATTCACCGTCTCGTTCTTCGTCGCGCCAACTCGCTGGCCAACTATATCTGATTGGCCTGATCATTAATCACCGGCGACCGTGCGGCAGCCCTGTCCCGTCCCGCAACTAAACTCGTAGAATCGAACTCACCGGGGTGTACGTGCTGCCGTTTCCCTCCCACTCTCCTCCTCGACTTCCTCTCTTTTCTTTATTTATATCGTCTTCCCTATAGGTCTGTTGTTCTCTTCTTTCGAGTACAATTTCTTCGTAACTTTTCGTATATTTTCGTGAACAACTGGCGGGACCAGAAATTTCGAAAGGACACGCATTGACGGGGCTACAAAAGTGACTCTGGACTGCATCCAATTTTGTTTTTCCCCTCCGTACGATTTCACGAAAAACATTTGGTTAGTCTCGAGCTTCGATGGACGAAGAACGTTCAAAATTTGCAGAATTTTCAAAATACAGCGTTCTCGAGTAACCTTTTCTAATCTCGCTGGCGTATTTTCGTTTTCTCGCTGGGGAATTTTCGGATCCGTGCGTTTCTCGGAAAGTGAGATTCGAGTGTCCCGTTTGTGGACGCGACCGCGAAGAAACGCTCGACGAACGTACGAAGTTATGATTGCACGCGTCCGGCTAACTCGTTTGACCCCGTCGGATGATTAATTTATTCAAGATCCAGCGACTCGATAAACGGCCGGACGATGAGACGGCGATGATCGACTTGCGAAACTCGGCTGATGCTGTAACAACCTCAAGTTGTGAAACTTGTCACACCGTTTACAAGATCCAGTTATAATTCGTTTGTATGTGTGTATGATGTCAGTGCAATCCACTGTAGATTGATCGATATACAACGTAAACAAGTAATTTTTATAATAAATACTTGCACGATTCGAATAGTTCTACATTTCAACGACAATGATAATTTCTCGTAGGAATGTATTTTCAGAGATTTAACCCGATTCCTTAGTTTTTACTCTTTGTTATATCCTTACTTTTCTTTCTCTGACTAATCTAATTTCATACCCAAAAGTCGTCTGGTTTTAACGTCCAGACCAATTCCATAAAAGTTCTAAAGATGTTTAAACATTTTTGATTGTAAAATACACAAACAAAACACCCTACTTGTCCCTCCGATTTTTATCGTACTTCACTTCGTCGTTATACGCATCAAACATACATACGTCCCTCGAAATTTTCTCAACGACCAAAAAAGACCGTACACGGATATCAATATCAGCCAGCCTGTAGTACACAGCGGAAGAGCAGCGCAGGAAATCGTCCTGGAATTCTCGAAAGAAAAGGAAAAGAAAAGAAAATCAGCCGAGTCGAACGTCCTAGACGAATCGCCCTCTTCTTCCTTTTTTTTTTTTTTTCCTTTCCTTCTCCCAACGAGGACCAACGGTCAATCAATGCGATTCAGTTTGTCCAGTTAGGGAAACTCGTGCTCGTGACGGGACGCACAGCAAGGCCAGGTCCACGTCTTAGGATAAGCAGTCGGCGAGGGAAAAAAAGGAAGACGCGCGCCAGCCAGCCTGTTACGACAAATTGGGTGCTTGCCATCGTGACAAACTCCAGTCGAACCCTGACGATCCTTCCGCTGACCTTAGTTCGCGGGTTCATCGACGATCCGGAGCAGCCTCGTCTTTCTATCGGCTCGCTCCTCCCCGAGTTTGACCCGAGCAATCTCTCGGGGACGCGTCTAATAGCCGGATTATCTGTGTGTTTCTTCCGTCACCCTGGCGTGTGTTTCATCCCCCCAAACCTAAACCCCCGGGTTGCAATAAGGAGAAGGAGGCGATCGCTGGCCTCCCTGGCTCTTTCCACGTCTTTATCGTTTGCTCGGGGACAGGTGGATCGGCCGATCTCCGTTACACCGCCGATTCATCTCGGCCAACTGCTTCACCTCGACCTGTCTTTGCCACCGTATCGCGCTGATCGATCGTGGAGGCTTTACCTACCATTCCCCCTCCGCCCGATATAAAGTCGTCGCGACCCGAGTAGATCGTAGATCGTCGATTCCAGATCTCCACTTGCGGATCATTCGCGCTGCTTTTTCGATCGTTGCCTCGTTGTCGCTTTCGGAAGCGTTGTTCGGAGAAAGCGATTGATTATTTTTCCACTAGAAATTTTCTAGATCTCCAACGTTTTATCTTTTGGGGGAAGTTATGGTACATTAAAGAAACTTGCGTTGCGATTATCTTATCGATTTTCTCAGATAAGAATCGCTTTCTTTTCAGAAGTATTCTTCAGAGAAGGCGATTGATTAAATTTTTTTCCCCCTGAAATTTTCTAAATTTCCAACGTTGTATTTCTTTTTGTTAAAGTATGTTAATTCCTTGCGTTGCGATTATCTTCTCCGTCTTTTCAGACAAGTGTTTGCTTTCTTTTTAGAAGTATTCTTCAGAGAAAGCGATTGATTAAATTTCCCCCCTGAAATTTTCTAAATTTTCAACGTTGTATTTGTTTTGGGGGATTGTATTTCTTTTCGTTAAAGTTTGTTAATTCCTTGCGTTGCGATTATCTTCTCCGTCTTTTCAGACAAGTGTTTGCTTTCTTTTTAGAAGTATTCTTCAGAGAAAGCGATTGATTAAATTTCCCCCCTGAAATTTTCTAAATTTTCAACGTTGTATTTCTTTTGGGGGATTGTATTTCTTTTTGTTAAAGTATGTTAATTCCTTGCGTTGCGATTATCTTCTCCGTTTTTTCAGACAAGTGTTTGCTTCCTTTTTAAAAGTACTTTTCAGAGAAAGCGATTGATAAATTTTTCCCCCGAAATTTTCTAAATTTCCAACGTTCTATTTTCGGGTGTTTCGTCAATGATAACTCCCTGCGTTTATCTTCACAATCTTCTCAGACAAGCGTTGATCATCGAAACTTATTAAAAGTACAATTAACATTGTATCAGTCGAATTGAAACATGAAATTCCACAGAACTGGAACTTGTCTTGCCATTCAAATCGAAATGGTGATTCGTACAATTCAATTATGAGCGACATTGTGAGACAAGAGGCTAATAATAACTTTTATTTCATCATAAATCTTTTTCTGTTTTCTGTTTTTCTCGACAGTTCCAGTGTCAATCGTTCGAACTTTTATTTCTTACGTTATTCACTGACTTCAAGGTTTCATCGTGACGATAATAGAAATAGGTAGGTTCGCGACGTGGTATCGTTAAATACTTTCTCGCTGAGACGTTTAGGGTAAAAACGGCGGATCGGCCGTTAGAGGTTCCTCTGTTCGTACAAATAACTTACATGACGCGAGTTATTCGAGACTCGAGTTGGTAACGAGAGAGAAGCGAAAAAGACGAGTGGAAAGTGGAAGAAGGAGAAGGAAACGAACGCCGGTACGTCGGTTTATCTTCTGGCATACGTCGACTATTAATCAACGGACCCTCCTAATCGTTTGACGAACCAATCGATAAATCAATAACCTTCACCAAGCGAACTATACCAGCAGGATACTCTGGAGTCGCGTTTCTTACCGAGGGAACAAAAAAAAAAAAAAGAAATCCAAAATTTGAAATTCGAGGTAACAAGTGGACGATGGGAAAATTCGAACATATGCAGATTGACGATTTGTGACGCGTTTGTGAGAATTGTGCCAACGGATAATCTGGGTGTATTAATAGAACTAAAATTCCGAGCGAAGAGTATATATCCTCTTTGAACCACTCATAAATAAATCAATTATTTCATTATCGATTGCAAGATTATCTGATCTTCCAACACTCACGATCAGAGGATCAAACAATTTGATCTGGAATTACGTTAGCGCAGTTGCGGACTTACGGATACTTTAATTTTATAGTGCACGAATTAGAAAGACTTGCAGTTCTATTTTTACAAAACGTGAATTTGCATAAAACTCGGTAGTCTACTATTAGTGACAGAGATGAATCAAAATTCGACGTACTAGTGAAAATCCACGAACACACGTTCACTCCACGTGACAAAAAAAGTCAGGATCATATATCAAAGATCGAAAATTCGACTCCTCATCGTGTCAAAAAAAAAAAAAAAAAAAAAAAAAAGGACACGCGAGTAAAAATCAACGTCAACTCAAACGGACACAGGAGACCGAACAATCGAATTTCACGGGGCAAATCGCTTCCGGAGTCGCTGGACGCGCCACCGCGGTGGTCTTACACGCGGCAGCCGTAATATCATTTCAGTCCAAGTTTTAACGCGTTATTAAAACGCGGGAGAGAGAGAGATATATATATATAGAGAGAGAGATCGCGTTTCGAGTGGCTCATTCTGTCGTTCACTGCCTACGGCGAGGCCACCGGTACCTTGAAATCCATTAACCGTTTCACAGTGCACTCGGGCCCGGCCAATAAATTTTATTAATACATTCGTGGCAGGGCAATAACGATAGCCGGCCATTGTGAGACCGAGACAGTTGCAGAGGCCAACTTCGACTCGACGTGGCGCGCGAGCATCGAGCTTCTCCTCCGCGAGAGCGTCGAGAGCCGTGTTGTTGCTCGCCCGTAAACTAACTTCGCCAGGTAGCGATAATGGCAGCGTTTCGCCGCGACCAGAAAACCACTCCGCCTTCCGGGATCCTGGTGGCCGAGGCAGGAACGTGGAACACGACTAATGCATTTGCAGTCTTAAAGCGACAGCGCCGTGATTGCCAAACACATATTGGTACTTCGGCCCCGGACGAAAGGAAATCGCCTTCCTCCTCGGCTCGCTTCCCGCGAATTAAACTGAATTTTTTTTTTTTTGATTCGATCTCGTACGGCAAACTGTTCTCGCAAGACACACTTTGCAAAGTTCTTCGTTCGTCGAGCGAAACTTGAACATCGTATCTTCTCAGGTTTTGTTGCTTCAACGTGTGAATTCTAGTTATTTCTACTTCCAATGTAGAAGTGATTGTTTCTTAACAATAATTGGTTTGAAGTGAGAAAATATCTGCGTGTTCCCTTATTTTCTGACAAATTATGGATTACTTTGTATTTTCAGGTTAGGTTCGTATTGAAATTAACCGCACACGTGCTCGTTGCATCCGTCGACGGCTTCGCGAGAGCTGCCGTTAGCATCCTCGTTAAAGAAACATCATAATTTACAGCAATTTGCAAAATCTATAACCGAAAAAAAAAAAAATCTATCTCCCTTGTGAATGCCGAAAATTGGAAAAAAAAAAAAAAAAGAAACAACAAATAATTAAAAGCGAAAAATGCCAGCGACGCGGCAGCCCACGGAATAACGTAGGATCCACCTCGCTAATCTCGATCTAACGAGATACCATTTAAATATCAAATTTAACCGGCCGCTCTCTAGCGTGTACAGTCAACGATCCCGATGAGGACGGTGGTGATCGGTTTCCAATCTGGCGGACACCTTATTACAGGCTCGAGCTCTCGGTTCGGCCAGTTTGTACGACGGCTCGGCTGCACGTGTCTGAAGAACCTTACCGTGGCGTATACCAACCAACCCAGCAGCCGGTGGGTATGGTTGCAAGAAGAAGAAGAAGAAGAAGAAGATACGAGACGAGACGAGACGAGACGAGACGAGACGAGATCGGTGGAGAGACCGGATCAGCCAAGAAGGAAAAAGAGAGAGAGAGAGAGAGCAACAAGTCTACTCGAGGCTGAGCCTCGTGCGTATGATATTAAACACTATAATTATTATTTAAATTCCAGTAGGATAGCTCCCGGTGTTGCGGCTCTCCTCTTCTCGCGTCTCCTTCTCTTTTCCTTCCTTCTCCTGCCGGCTAACCGGCCGACTGCGCGGCCACCAACCACCGTCACCACCGCCACCGACTTCTTTTCACTCTTGCTCTCGATGCATTCTGCTCTCGATGCATTCTGCTCTCGATGTATGGCCGCGCACAGACCACGCGCTTTTTGCTCTCCTCCACGACGTATACCGGTCGCCCATGCGTCGCCCCGCGATCCTTTTGCTCGCTTCGACTCGCTTTGCTCTTGCTCCGCCCGCGCGTAGGCGCGACCCTCAGCCTCAGCATCCCGCAGGCTGTGCGCGCGAGAGAGAGGGAGAGAGAGAGAGAAAGAGAGAAAGAGAGAGGAGGAACGGTCGCAAGCGTAGCCCCATAGAAGCCTTATAGCCATGGCCACCATCGGATGGTTTATTGCTGGGACCTGACCCCGTGTAATCGCTCTAAACTATAGCTTTTTCTTTCACGGTTCTCTTTCCTCTCTCCCTCCCCATCTTCGGCAGAAACTTCGGTGTCAGTCCACTGCTTCCCACTTTCTGTTTCGAGTCCTCCGTTTCGAGTTCCTTCCGGTTTTCTAATCGAGAAACGTTGATCGGTTGGACGACTGTTTCCGTCCCTCGATCTCTTCGGTTTCTATCGTTGACAATTTACTAGAATAACGATGCTGCTTGCGAGAATGTTGCTTTTTTGACACGAGTTCCTCTGTTCTTCTTCCATCTTTCATTTCAATTCCGTTACTATGAACGTTAAATGAAACAAAGTGCCGTAAATACAAATAGCAAATGTAAATGTTGACACTGTACAGATGATAACGCGGTCATCTAGTTTAGCTTCCTTAATTCTTTCGCTGTTCGATTCCTCGTATCGTTAATTTTCCAAGCGACGGCCAAAGATCGGCACACTGCAAGTCGCGTGATATTATCCGGATCAGCGTTCTTCGCCTGCACAGCCTCTCCTCGAGCTGTTCCTTTAATTCGCGCCGCGTTTCGGGAAGCGCGCTGCCAAGCGTACCTCCTCGAGCTGCGCCGAAACACGCGAACACCAACCAACTCCGGTGAATATCAACCGGTGGCCGGGGCCTACCTTCAACTCGGTGGCTCCGGACTCCAGATGCAAATAATCCTCTTCCTCTCATGACCGGAGAAAAACAATGCGCCGGATTCAATACCGGTAGCGAGACCGGACCGAGATCGTGCGTTGTGGGTGGGCACCTCTCAACCGGGAGAAGAACGATAGCCGCGGCAACCGCCAAGCAAAAGTAGCAGAAGCAGCATCGGTTGCTTTCACGGTCCTGCGGGCTCCTGCCGCCGCGCGCCGGCTTCCACCCGTTCGACTTTATGGGAATGCAATACGCCGGATAAAGACACGCGCACACCGAGACCCGTTCCATCCGCTGGCAATCGATCGTGCCAGCTCGATCCAATTTTCTATAGCCGTCTTACGTACGTGAGCAAACGTAGGAGGAAATTATTCGTTCGACGTCTTTTCTCTTTTGCGGGTATCTCGTCGTGTTTTCGGAGAAATTTGTCTTTATTTTGAGAAAACGAAAGGAAACACTTGCAACTTGATGATAAAGTCTTGATTGATGAAGTCTTGTTAGTAATTTTGGAGTTAATGTGTGTTACACCATTTGTCGAAACGAGCGATTTCTCGAAGGTGTTAGAAGGACACAATGATTATTGTCATATTACACCATTTTTAATTATTCAGTCAAATATTCTACTGAACATGTTGTCTTATATTTTTACAGATAATTTATTGAAAAATTGAAAATTAGCCTACTAGATCCAGTCACCCCAATATTGTTTTAATTTAAATACGTTTGATTGTTATTAATTGAATATCTATTTAAATCAGGATTATAGTAATACTTTTAATAGTTTCTTACATCACAGTCTATACGACTGTAAAGCTACAAACAACGCTTACCTCTTTCAAACTCTGAAAAAATAAAATAACACTTTATACAATAAAGAATCTGTAATTTCTGTAACATTACAGTATAATAACAGTAACTAAAAAAGTACCGTAAGATAAAATATATTCATAAATATCAAACATTAAAAAAAAAAAAAAAACAAAAAGACGATTCAAACAGTTGATTTAGTTTCGGAATTTTTCGAATCAACCCCAAATACCATAGATATTGAAACTCACACAACCTTCCTTCATAGAAAGGATGATCATCATCCTTCGTTTCATAGACCTTTAATATTTTAGTCGCTCCCAGAATCATGATTGACCAATTAATCTCGACGATTCGTTGAAACGATATGGAGAAGATACTACGTGTGGACGAAGCTTAACGCGGCGCAGAGTAGCGAAGTAGACGCTAGATGCTCGAAAATACTTCTCCGGGAGGAGACCTCCGCAGCGGGCTTGTTATTATTTGTACTATTGTTAACTCGTGACTTGCAACTCGGCTCTCCACCCCGTTCGAGCCCTCGACCCGCCCACAACAAAATAAACACCCGTGTGCATCGGCAACCACCTCTTTCTCTGCAGCGATGACGTTGATCGTGGCGACGACGGTGGGCAGGATATCACGATGCCCGCATCTCCTCGGAAGTCTCGCGGATCGAATCGACCAACGCGATAAAGATCCACTGGTTCATCGAGCGTCGCTTCATAGAAACGCGAGGGTAGTTTATCAGTAGATGCAACGATACATTCGATTAGAAGACGTAAGGTATTAGATCGTTTCCAGCTCGTAAGTATCGTTTCGAGCTTCTTTCAAATATTATTAATTCACGTAGTTTCTTTAAAATATTATTAACTCAATTCTATGATCGATATAGTTTTACCTTTACCACTGGTTCATCGAGCGTTGCTTCATAGAAACGCGAGGGTAGTTTACCAGTAGATGCAACGATACATTCGATTGGAAGACGTAAGGTATTAGATCGTCTCCAAGCTCGTAAGTGTCGTTTTGAGCTTTTTTCAAATATTATTAATTCACGTAGTTTCTTTAAAATATTATTAATTCACGTAGTCTCTTTAAAATATTATTAATTCAATTCTATAATCAATATCGTTTTACTTTTCCACCTTCTACGATTTAACCACTTGCGCTGGCAACTGATTGCAGACCGTAACGAGTGACCAAATCGTGTACAATAATTCGTCGCTTCTTTCTTGAACTCGTCGATGTGATATCACTGGATTAGAAATTATTAAAAAGCAATAAATTCATTATTTGTTTTGCCTGGGTTGTACTTAAAACTGAGAAACTATCGCAATTTTGGGACAAAAAAATTTTCGGCGTGCGTGGCGCGTTTATAATACGCTCATAGTATAATTTTTCAATTACTATTTGGTCTCGGTATTTCAAGTCTGTCAAGAACTGTCGATCTCAGATTTAGAAAAGATCGAAGCCCAACTAGAAACTCGTTCTTCATTACTGAAAATAGTTTTCGATGATTTGTTACGCGTGTGTGAAAATAAAAAAAAAAAAGAAACGTGTTCAATCGTGACGAAACCATTTCAAACATCACTGCAAGCAACGTCTAACACACGAATCCACCGAACTACAATCGAGCTGGAACGTCCGTCCGAGAATCGGCGGACGTGGAGCAGATCGATTATTCTCCTCTGGCTCGGCTCGATCGACGAACACTTAGGCGTTGCTCGGTCGCCTAATGGTGGGATCGGTAAGGAGCGATTAAATCGCAAGATTCCTTATCTCGCCTTACAGTTTTCTACCTCGCTCCCTGGGCGGGAAGGGCCCCGGGGCTAGCAGCGAGAGACCGATGCTCGCAGCCTCTTCCCATCGCGCCCTTCCCAGTTCCGTCGTCCTGTATATCTGCCACGGTGCACAGCCGCGTCATTATACTCACGTCACTCAAAAGCTCCTCTTCTTCTGGACCCGGCCGGGGTCCCAAGTTATGAGAAACACGAGCCGCAAGGTAACCGCCACCTCGTCCAACGTCCCCCTGTCCCTCCCACATTCCCTCTCAGCCTCTCTTCACGCTCGTTCTTCCTCTCTCTTTCTCTCTCTCTTTTCGCAGGGGCGCGACCAACAAACGCTTCGAACAATCATTTATAACCGGGCATGATAATTCGTGCAACGTGTCCGTGAACAATAAACCGCGATCGATAGAGCTGGCAGATAGCGTGACCGTGCTCTCGATGTCCCGCGACGTTCGCCACGAAATGCACAATAACCTACGTGGACGTGTTCATTCCGTGGGACGGCGCGACAGCATCGGGAACCACCAGGCGGGATTTATCTCGCCTCCTTTTTCACATCGATCTCGATTCTTCGTTTCGAAGATCCACGGATCCTCCGGTTGTCACTCGGACGCGCCGTAAAAATAATTGGTTTCGCTATTTGTCATCCCCTATCGATGTTGGTACCGATGAACCTAACCTAAGTCTAGCCTTCTATCTAGGTTCTGTTTCTACCAGCAGAAGTCCAGTCGGTATTGTTCGGCGCGAGAAGATAAAAAGCAGGTCGACCCTTTAAATCGCGATGAATTAAGTCGTCATCGCTAGAATGCTTCTCTAGAGCGCGTCATGGAACTTTGAAAGTGTGGCACACGTAGATTTAAACGTGAAGATCATATCTTCCGATGTTTTTCCCTTTTTTTTTACTTGAGTCCACTTTTGGTAAATTAGCTCCGCGGTTGACGGGTCAACGCTCAATTTATCCTCGTACGAATAATTCTATCAAACGAACGTTGGAACTTAGAACTGAATATCAGCCAGCGTAACAAAAGAGAAAGAATACGACCAGATGACGACCTCGACTATCGATATAATTATCCTCGCACGAGGTGGTGGAACGTTTGTCCGTTTCTTACCGAACGATACGACATTCGTTCCTAAATTTCTCGAGTTCGGAGCTAGAGAGAGAGAGAGAGAGACGAGTCGTCTCGAGACACCCACGTCGCGGCATCCGGCGCGCGCGATATATGAAAAAGAATAGCCGCGCGGAGGAGGAAGAGGTGGAGACAAAACGACATCGGTGTTCGGCGTTCGCTGGTCCTCGGGTCCCTGATAATTGCCGTGCTCTCCAACTGTTATTATTAAGCCGATATTTTACCGAGGGGACACATGTTCGCGCATATAATTTGCCAAAGCCTCTAATTATGGGTTAGTGGGTACACCGCGCGGCCAGACCGAGAGTAAGCAACATTCGAGCAGGAAGAACAGCGTTAGACGAGACCGTGGTAAGGGCGAGGCGCACCGCGGACGACCCTCCACTCTCGATTCGCCTACGCGTCTCCGCACTTTCAAAGCCCCGGACTTTCCTTTTGCACCTTATTATTACCAACGTCGCGCATCTTCCTCGCTCCCTGTTCGCCGTGTATTTCCACCGTCTGTTCGTTCATCGAATCGGAGTGAATCGAATGAGACTGACGAAACTTAAGCTTCAACCCCTTGCGCTGGTTCGCGGACCATAACGAGTGACCAAACCGTGTACAATAATTCGTCGCTTTCTTTTCCTTTGGAACTCGTCGACACGATATCACTGGATAGAAGTTATTAAGAAGTAATAAATTCATCATTTGTTTCCCCCTTACATTTAAATGTACTTAAAACTGAGAGAATGTTGCAATTTCGGAACTGATCGCGGACCATAACGAGTGTGACTGCACCGTATACAATAATTTCGTTGCTACCTTTTTTGAACTCGTCGGTATGACATCACTGAACAGAATTTATTGAGAAGTAATAAATTCATCATTTGTTCTCCCTTACATTTAAATGTACTTAAAACTGAGAGAATGTTGCAATTTGAGAACTGATTGCGGACCATAACGAGCGACCGAACCGTATACAATAATTGGTCGCTTTCTTTTAGCAACTCGTCGGTATGATATCACTGGATAGAAATGATTGAGAAGTGATAAATCTATCATTTATTTTGCCTGGGTTATACTTGAAACTGAGAAAATTTTGCAATTTGTTACAAAAAATTCTCGACGTGCAGCGCAAGAGGTTGAGACTCGTCTTTCGAAGCTCTCAAGATTGATTTCGTGAGTGATATCATAATGCACCATCATTGTTACGTGCAACTTAGACAGCTCTTTAGAGCCTTCGAGCGTGGAAGACGTCAGTTTTGAAGACAGAGAGAACAGAAGTTCCGCGTGAAGTTTCTGCAAAATTTCGTAGACTCAACCAAGAACGACTGTTTCTCTCCGGTTGCGTCTGTAAAAATCCAGAACTGCATCGACTCACACCTTCCCACACTGTTTGGAGCTCTCGCCGTGAAGGCTCGAGAAAGTATCGAGAATACCTTCGCCACGAAACAGGCAGGTACCGTAATACTCTGTGTGTAATACTCGACTTTTTCAAAAGGGCGATAGATAATAACGAAGCGCGAGAGATAGAGCAACGAAGTATCGCGAGTAATTGTACGCGCCGGCGGCCATACACGGAAAAAATAATTATTACATTTACGAGCGTTTCGCCTTACGGTCGCCTAACTAATGAAACACAGCCGATCGGAGAACAGGAGCTGAAACGAGATCGAACGGGCTGCCTGCGCGCCTATTTTCAAAATAGACGCGACTCTAGCGTTCGCCACTCGTTAATCGTTTTGCGACCGTGTCCTGTCTTTCCGATATCGATGGCCAAGTAAGAAAGCCATTCTCAGCCACCGCGTTTCTCCGTTGTTTTGCCAGCTGTAATTACACCGGGCTGGTTTTTCGCTGCGGCATACACACACTATGCGTAGAACGACGGCGCGCCATCGAGTTCTTAAGGGCGGTCATAACGCCCGACCGGGCAACCGGTGGCTTTTTATTGGTTAATTGGTAATTAAGCCGGGTTAAATAGCGGACAGCCAACGCTTTCTTGCTCGCCCGCAGTCGTTCGGCCTCTCGCTAATTTAATTTGCGGTTTCGTCGCGTTTATTCGTCCGTGTGCTGTAACCAGGAAGCAAATGAGAAAAGACGACGCGGTCTTCGTCGAACGAAACGTTCCGCCATGTTTTCGCGCGAATTTTCCCAGCCGCTTCGAACTGTGGTTAATACCCGAGGCACGCGATAAAATTGCACAAGCCGTTTCTGAAGATCCTTTCTGTTCGTTCGTTTAATAATATATAAATTGCAAAATTCATTTTGCGATAGTATTTGTCGTAGAGAATTATTCTGCACTAGACCATAACGCTCTGCGTACTTACTCGGTACCAGCTGCAATAAATTAAATAAATTAAAATCTTTCGCTGATAGAATTATTCTATGCTATAGTATGCATTCTCGGATGAAAGTTCTGTGCTATATTACTTTTGTTTGAAACCAGTTGGGAAAATTAAATCAAAGATTTGTAATCTCCTAATATAGGAGGAGAATGCAACAACCGAATTTCGCGCGTTCCTAATAGAATTTGTTTCGTTGGGAATTTTGTTCAAACTTTGTCCCAGACTCGACAGTATGATTCGGACGAACGAAAGTGGGTGTCGATCCTTCCTCCTCCGCTGACACGTAGCGGAGAGGCCGGCACGAGGCAGCTCGAGGGCACGAAAAAAGTGGGCCCGGTACCGATTCGTCGACGAGATTAGACAATTTGTAAACATGCAATCGTGGGTGTACCGGTACAATACCGTCGTTGACCCGGCTGTGAACTGCCGTGGCCTGCTCTCTCTCTCTCTCTCTCTCTCTCTCTCTCTCTCTCTCTCTCTCTCTCTTTTTCTCTGTCTCTCTGCCGGAGAGAAGTACGACACGAGCGACAGAGCGACTCGTCGCCTTCGTAATTCGAATGCATTCACCCCGAGAGAACTCGTCCATTCACTCTCTTTCCATTCACGTTGGGCCTTCCCTTCGCGTTGTACAACGCATCGGTCACGACACGATGACACCGTGGAATCGAGATTCTGATTGTTGGCAGACGACGACTGCGGCCTCGGCTGGAACGTCGGTGCCAGCTGGATCGAGAAACGAGCGTAGGACGCTTTGTCGCTATCGAATCTGACGAATAAGGCCCACTGTCTACGAAGGGGAGTCTGTCAGACGCGACAATACGTCTATGTTCGTCTTCTCTCCATACGTGGCGTACAATAAAATTTTTATAATTCCTGACAAGTATCACTTCCGGACACTTTTAATTTGCGACTTTTAATTGTCCAACTTCAGAATCAATTTTCAATTTAATTCGTCACCAAACATCCAAATATATTTTGAAATTCTATGTTTAATAATTTCTTACCAATCTCGATCGCAGAAAAGTATGTAGAATTAAATTATTAATTCCTGACAAGTATCACTTCCGGACGCTTTTAATTTGTGACTTTTAATTAATTGTCCAACTTTAGAATTAATTTTCAATTTAATTCGTCACCAAACATCCAGATATATTTTTGAAATTCTATGTTTAATAATTTCTTACCAATCTCGATCGCAGAAAAGTATGTAGAATTAAATTATTAATTCTTACAAATATCACTTCCGGACGCTTTTAATTTGTGACTTTTAATTAATTGTCCAACTTTAGAATTAATTTTCAATTTAATTCGTCACCAAACATCCAGATATATTTTTAAAATTCCATGTTCAACAATTTCTTACCAATCTCGATCGTAGAAAATGTTGAATACAAAGTATGTAGAATTAAATTATTAATTCCTGACAAGTATCACTTCCGGACGCTTTTAATTTGTGACTTTTAATTAATTGTCCAACTTTAGAATTAATTTTCAATTTAATTCGTCACCAAACATCCAGATATATTTTGAAATTCTATGTTCAACAATTTCTTACCGATCTCGATCGCAGAATTGTTGAATACAAAGTATGTAGAATTAAATTATTAAACCATCGAGAAAATTCTAGACTTTCGAAATTCTATACTTGATAATTTCAATCGCTAAGAATGTTAAATAGAAAATATATAGAATTAAATTTTGGTAACACGATCGATTTAAAATGTCGTCTAGAGGTTGATAAGCGTTCGATGGATGGTACCAGTTTCAGTATATCGTTCGATACAGCAAATTTCTCCGGCTGTTGAGTATAGGAACGTCGCGTTGGCGATATTTCTATTTCCATCTTGGTTGGCAACGCGCGGCAATCTGTCGACCGATTTCTGCGACGCGTGTTCGCCTCTACCTGCTTGTATCGATGCTCGTCGACGTTATTAGAGTTCCTCCTCCTCCTCCTCCAACCCTTCCTCTCCCTCCCCCCTGCTGGTTTCATTGTTTAACGACAAAGCCAAGGAACAAAGAGGGCCTCGCAGAATTTTTCTGCGCGTGGGCGCGCGAGAGGAGTCGACGGTGTCCACGCGAGGTTAGGCAAGCCCAAAGTCATCGCCCTGCGGAGTTCTCTCGCGCCCCGTCCTTCGAGCGTGTCGAGGTTTTTTAAAGGAATCTCTCTAGCCTAAATTAATCTCAACGACTCGTACATCTCTCGATCGATCGTGAAGAAACTTTCGATCGATCACCAATTTTCTGTCACGTTTTAGAAGAAAAGACATAGATTTGTACGAGCAATTGGACGCGAGTCGTTCGCGAGAATTGCAAAAAGAGAACGATTGTAAATTTGTCGTCCACGATTGGCCAGGGTCAGTTTCATTCTGCGAATTTTCACGCAGGTGGACTTTGAGGATGTAATTACGAAAAAAGAAAAAAAAAAGTGGTGTTGGATTCCGTGTCAACACGTTTACAATTTATTCCCTTACAGTCATGGTCGTGTATGAAATAGAATGATTTACAATGATTTAGAATGTCTTAGAATATGATGAATGTCTAATGTTCTTGAATATGATGTAAAATGATTTAGAATGTTGAATACTCTTGAATATGATGTAGAATGATTTACAATATTTAATGCTCTTGAATATGATGTAGAATATGATCTATAATGATATAGAATGTTTCTATAATGATTTAGAATGTTTTATGCTCTCGTATGTCTCTAAATGTCTTTATATACATTTGGTTAGTATCGTCAAGTGGGTCTTGCCCTTATGACTAACTATTCACAGTCCACTTTTATGTGAACTGTTGCTAGCTCATTGTCAGTATTTGCATAGATTCAATATTGTCCGAGCTGGTCATCCAACAGTTGAACTTCGGTAGAAAAGTCGAGTAATTTTGCAGACTGATCATTTATACCGCCGTAGAAACATTTATTATTACTGCTTTGCTCGCCAGTACGTGTAATTTTAATATCGATCATCACAATGAAAGAAATCAACCATGCAAAAAGTTGGACAATATTGAATCTACAAATCTGCAAATACTGACAATGAGCTAGCAACAGTCCACATAAAAGTGGACTGTGAATAGTCAGACATAAGGGCAAGATTCAATAGTTGGTCATCTATGCTCCTTCCACTTGATAATGATAACGAAATATATAATATAAGGATATGCTTTAGAGACTATTTCGATAGCATTAAACATTCTAAATCATTCTACATCATATTTAAGAGCATTAGACATTCATCATATTCTAAGACATTCTAAATCATTGTAAATCACTCTATATCATTCTATTTCACGCACGGCTGTAAGGGAATAAACTCTTCTAAATTATAGGCGTGTCAACTCCATTACACTCCATTAATCCAACACCAATCAATTTGTCGAATCATGATACAAAATTGTTCAATTTTCACTGTTTTAAACAAGTGTGAACGCCGAACAATTCTTCTTTCGAAAGTCGAGGCTCGTGCAAATTTCATTGACACGGCGGAGGAGCGAGTTTCGTTGACTAACTGGAAGTAACACGGCTTTGCTCGGCTTCTGGCGATTTCTGCGAGTTCGTTCGAACGTGTCGCCGCGTGCGAAATTTCATAGAAAGGCCGCGTGGAGGCGGAGTGGCTTTGCACGAACAAAAGAGCCCACGGTGAAGGAAACACGAGGAAGAAAGAAGGAGGGACAGTTGGTTGTTGGCCGGAGCGGAGGAGATCGGACTCGTGACCCGGCCCTTTTCGTTCTTGGCACATTGATTCCGGTGGAGTGACGGATGGTCCGGGGTCGGAGGAGGTCGAAGTGGCGCCTCGTGCCTTTTCTCTCGCCCCCTCCCGCCACCCGCCGCGTGTGCCTCTGCCTGTTTAGTTTACGCTCGTCCCGTCTCTCGCATACTTTGCTCGGCGTCGACTTCGAGCCTCGACGCTTCGTCGGAGTCTTTGCTTTGCGCCGAGTTTCGAAGGGAAACGCAAACAATCTTCAAGACCCGTGTGTGTCTGTCTGTGTCTCGCTCCTCTCTCGAGAATGCTATCCTAGTTCCCCTGTACAGCTATTAATTCACCTAAAGAGATATCCAAGTAGGTACACATGGAAGCGTCGAGGCAGTATCGCTTTTGTCGATACGGCCAGCGGCGGCTGTCTTAACTGTTTGAACAAACAAAAATTACCCGGATGAGAGATATTTACGAGATATCGGAATGCACTGAGCTACGTCTGTCCAACGTGTCATCGTGCCTCGCAAGTCGCGTGTCTTTTAATCGTTTCCTGTTTTGTTGTTAGTCTCGGGAGTTCTGTCAATTTTGTACTCATGTTTTTAACAAACATAATTGAAGAAACAGACCTGAATGGAAATTTCTGAGCGAAAGTTTAATTAAAATAATAATTGTTCTATTTCCTTTTCCAAGAAAATTTTGCAAGTAAAATGGGACGAAGCACACGTTGCTAAGTGCAAGTTTCACGCTCAAAATCTGACACCTGACATCCGCTAGAAATTACAATAAATATTCTGACTATGTTACGTGTATCTCTGCAATTTTCATAATTTTTCACAAAAAAAAAAAAAAAAAAAAAACCGGCAGTCTACCCGTGAGGTAGATATGCAGCTAATTGCGAGTAATTTTCGTTTATCCAGACTCGGTTCGGTGTGACAGCCTCTCGCAACACGGTGTAAACGATCGACTTCGATCGGCTTCAGCCTGCCTGTTCCTCATTACTTTAATCCTCTCGGTCTCGATCCGACGAGCCGATCGACGAGGATCGCTTACATTCCTCGAGCGTTTCCGCTCGTTAAACTTAATCAACTAATTCGCTGCCGGGGAATCGAGCCCTTCGGGCGATCGAGAAACACCCGGCGACGCGACAGCTATATCCTCTCTCTTTCTCTTTTGCCAAAATTCCGCAATGTCTTTATAATTCCCCGTAGCGACGTTTCAACGTTGGTAGCTGGGATGCGGAAGGAGAACACGAAGAGACAGAGAGAGAGAGAGAGTGAGAGAGAGAAAGAAACGCCTCTGAAAGTAGGGCGGCATGCACGAGTGCCGCTCCCGATGGAAAAATTAATAGAATCATTTTACCAAACTGCTCGTTCGTTCCTTCTCTCTCTCTCTCTCTTTTTCTTCTTTTTTTGCCTTTACTTCGAACTCTCTCGCTTCTCTCCCTTTCATTTCACTGTGGTATTATGACTCGAAAGTGGCGGGGTCACGAGGAAAATCGCGAGGGCAGGAAGGGGACAAGAGTTCAGCCTGGAACGAAATGGAAAATACAGCTCCCTAACCTCTTATCCACGACGAACAACTACCCGCTGCCTTTCGGGATAAGACAGAGTTTTACGCGCTTAAGCGTAACCCGGCTAAAATTTGTCACAAGCTGGTTGGTATACCCACCCGCTCGCTGCCTCTTCTTTCCAGCCCTGATAAGAACAAGCACAGTCGAGCTATACTTCGCTTTGGCGTGTGACTTCCGGAGATCGTTAGTTCGCTCTGCGTTCTCTTCCGGATCACCGTGCACGGGACAATCTTTCCAACGAAAGTTAACGGTGCTCGTTGCGACCAATTTCTTAGCGGTTCGCTTTATTGACCTTTGTAGAGTGTTAAAATTTCGAGGGGAGTGTAAAATCGATATTTTCGTACGCTTAATTTCATTCGCCAAACGTTCGCAGTCCGTTTATTTGTGTATAATTGAGCATATTGTTTGCACAAATTCTTTTGCCAATGTTTCATTGATCGGATATCGTATAATGAATGAATCATTATGTTGCAATATTATAATACGATAAAAATGATACGTTTTTTTTTTTTTTCTTCTCCTTTCTCTAAACACGAAGAATTTGTTATCAAATAAATTGTACAAATTATCTTGTCTTGCCAATTATAATGTTCTATTGTTTGCACAAAATTCTTTTGCCAATTACAATATTTCATTGATCGTATATCGTATAATGAATAAATCATTATATTGCAATATTATAATACGATAAAAATGATACGTCTTTTTTCTCTCTTTTCTCTAAACACGAAGAATTTGTCATCAAATAAATTGTACAAATTATCTTGTCTTATCAATTACAATAATGTTCTATCGATGAAATATTATGTAACGAGTATAATCATACTGTAATGGAATGCAATATTCGTTATATTATTAAACGCTGTATCATTATATAACGATACGTTTCCAAGTATACGCGCGATATTATCGAAGGTTAAACGCGTTTGGTTAAGCACGGCTCGCCTGTAACTTGCACTCCAACTCCGTTTAATGTATTCAAAGCGTTGCAACGAATATCACGCTGTGTTATGATAATGTTTCGAACGTACGATCGCTCAAACTTTGCGGCGACGTTTGTCGCGCACGTGTCAATCCAGGTAGCGGCGCGGTTATCCATAATTTTACGATCCGCGAAACTTTTCATTGTCCTTTATTATATATCCCCCGTGTATGTGCGTGTATGTCTCGAGTATCGATCCAAGTATCTCCCGTGTGTCTAGATTCTCGAACGAAGCGTCTCGATGTTTTGTTTCCTGATATTTCGCGCGTCGCGAAATCCGTCGACAAATCGCCTCTCGTCCGCCGCGGTTCTTGACAGCTCGGCGTGGTCAAAAGGCCACATTGATGGCGACGACGCCATCGGAGATTCATAGCCGTCAAACTGTACCGATAGCTCGCAGGCAGGCTTGTAAAACACCGCGCTGAAAACGAGAAGTGATGCGTCGTGGGCTTGCAGCAACCTTTATTCCGAGGCGCGACCCCGGAAACGAATCGCGTTGTCCTCTGCCCCGTCACTTCCTCTCTCTCTTTCTCTCTTTCTACAGTTATTACTGCATTGTACAGTTTGCACCGGCGTTAATGCACCGACACCGATCCGCTTTATCGTATGAAAAACATTTGCGACGACTCGACGAACGACCGGATTGGCGCGATCGCCGTCAACTAACTCCGAGTCCAAACAATTACGATCATCCAGAAAATAATTTCTTCCTTAATTTTCAAACAGAATTCACAATTTCACACCTTTCGCGAAAAGTTTTTAGAGTTTGTCGATTTTTTAGGAGACATAGTCAAGATCAGAAGACCGAATACGGATACCGGTAAAATATCGATATTTTTAGGTTGCTATTCGATTAGGTTTGATGAAACGGAAATGGTATATATACCGGTATGATGCGGTCAAAGCGATGTTTGGTCGCTAGATGTATTTCGGTATAATACCGGTAAATAAAATATTAATATAGAAGAGGAAAAGGAGACAATGATTAAATGTTTTTATAAAGCTGCCGATAGTAAATTTGATGACGCTTATACACGTATCCTTTATTGTTCCTAATACTAATTCATCGTTGTATCTCCGTGCAATATCAGCCACGATACTTTTACTTAATTTTGAAAGATGACCGATTTCTCGATACGTTTTTCCTTTTTCTCGGTGAAAAATGACTAATTGTCGTACGTCGATAAATCGAAAGAGGAGTTAAAACAACGATTAATCGTAGAATGGAAGAATATTCCGCTAAATTACTTAAAAAAAAATTACTGGAAATATGCCTGAGCGTCTGCGATATATTATTGAAGTTAAGGGCTAGCCTGACAAAATATTAATTATCGTTTATGTTAACAATTTTCACGTTCAAATATTGCAGTTCCGCAAATGTCCGAATATTTTTGTCACGCTACGTTTCGACATAGTTCAGTTTATTGTTTGATATTAAGAAAAGTATGTGCAATGAATAAATAAAATTTATGTTACTATAAACTATAAACTATAATGAATGTTATATTATATTATTAAAAAATTAATCCAAATTTACTATTATAAACAGTCGAAGTCCACAAGAATATTTTGAATAGCATGATGTCCGAATATTAATAAGAATCACTGTACGTAGAAAATGAAAAATGTGTTTTCGTCAGTAAAGCGTATATATTTCGGTATTTTTACCCTTGTGGACGTCAAATACCCATAAAATACGTATGAAAATACCGGTATGACCGTCTTATATCGGTATTAAAACCGATTTCCCAAATAGCGGTTATATTACGATAATATAGGAGCAAATACCGGTGTAATACCTAAACCTCACAATATATCGGTTTCAGTCTCTGGCTATAATACCTAAACCTCAAAATATTTCGGTTTTCAGTCTCTGGTCAAGATCTTCCTGAAAAATTCACCTTTGAAGCGATGAGTTCGCTTATATCAAGTCGAAAATGTTCTTTGCTTTCTCGTTACTGTCGTAATGGTTCAATTATATGTATTACACTATGTAATTTTATTTCATTCCAATTGTTACGTTTTTTTTTTTTTTTTTTTTTTTTTTTACGATGCGTTCCCTAAATTCCAAATCTAATACGTTCCACTTTCCATCGTTTAGCTGTCCTTCGCGAGAGATTTTCTTCGACATTGTCCAGCAGTTAACCAGCGTTATTCGTCGTTATTCGGATCGATCCGCTGGAAAAGAGACGCGGATGCCGGGTCTCGGCCGCAGATCCTTACCACCCCCTATCCCCCTTTTTTCGCCTTTCTTTTTCCGTCTCACGCGACGATAAAGCGTCAGAGCGACGATGGAACGAAAGAACGACAGTTCTACATATTGGCTGGTATATCTCCGGCCATTTATCTCCGAATTCATTACAGCGTTGGCTGATGCAGCGGCGCGCTCTCCCTGCACCTTCCACGCGGCGTTTGGGAAAGGGCTCTCTCTCCTCTCTCGAAACGAATCCCTTCGAGTTCGTTCGTTCGATCTTCATTCTCCTGTCCTCCCCTCCCTCCCCCTACCGCCGGCATCGCGCTTTCTTTTCTTCAGGAATTCACTTTGAGCGCGCGGACTGACAGCCGGTCGAGACAAATGTCTTCGGTGACTCGGTCTCTCTTTTCATCGGGGAGCCGGCCGGAAAATTAACCGACGCGAACAATACCCGCCGCTCCCCGCCTTTCTCCCGCTCCTAAGCTCTGGTTCGATCCCATTTCGATCTTAATACGCCAGCGTACGTGTTCGAAAATGTAACGAATGTTACAAATACTATCGTATTACTGTTCACAGGTAATTGTTGTTATTATTATTATTATTATTATTCTGTTTCGGTTATCACCAACTCTTAGCTTCAGCTTGATTCGAAGCTGAATTTCGATTTTAATACGTCATCACAGATACCATGCTCGAAATGTAACAAACGTATCGCTGTTTACAGGCAACGCGGAATAATAATTATTATTATTATTCCGTTTCGATTATTACTAACGACCATTACTAATATATTACTGATGGATTATTAGTAATGTACTGATGCTCGTGTTATTAACGTAGCGCATTACTGACACTGTCGTAACGTACCATTCGGGTGCGCATCAACAACCAATGTTAATAACGTCAGATGTTAATTAAATATCGTTCCTTATCGATGCAATTGCTACGATATTAACGCTGATAAATCGCCGAAGCGGCCGCAACAACGGCCGTAGTACAGAGATTTATTCGAATGAAATATTATATATGTCTCCGATGGTAATCTAATTTTCTTAATTATCTAGGTTGTTGGTTCTGGTGTTGGTGTAGTCACACTGTCTCTCTCTCTCTCTCTCTTTAATTCGCCCGAGAACAACAGAACAGCGGGGAAAGAAAGGCTCTTTCGATGGGTGATTTACTGGGCTCGCGCGAACCTTACGCTCTGGAGAAACGGATCGTGGAAAGAGGAACGAACCGTTTCGTTTAAATACTCGCACGTCGCCCCGGTGATTTATCATCGCTGTGCTACGGAGAGCTAGTTTGCGCTACAGGCCAAGTCCTCCCATCCACCCCCTTGGGGTGCCTTTTTCTTTTACTCTCGGGAGGAAACGTTTCTTCTGGAATTGCCCTGACCTTGAACTCCGCTCGCGAGCTCTTTTTCTCCAGCTTCCGGAATCGTCACGGCGCGTGTCGCATGTGATCTCACGCTGTAATACTATACGTATAGTTGTCGGTGAAGGTATCACACATACAGTTTTCAACGCTATGTGACGCACGGCGAGAGTTTCACTAATAAATTAAAATAGCGTGGCGAACTTCGACTAGATTTCGATTTGGACATTGATGACTGGTGTGAAATATATCTAAAGATATTTCTAAGTACACGTACATCATGTCGATCGCGAACATCTATATTCGATATTTAAAATAGAACGTGAAGGGTTAATTGAAAACGTTTGAACATCTGAATCCGCTATTAATGGAAATCGATTCCACGATTTCGGTGTTCGTTTCACCGAAGCCTTAATTATCGCCTTCCTCGCGTTGTTTTACAAGCGTGTTACTTAGTAACGCCTGATAAATAAATAAATTAATGATATTAATTTACTAGTAGCTTTAATATACTTACCAATGAATAATTACTATCATTGATACACTGAACACATCTAGTAGTATTAATATTTCTCGTACGTTACTTAACGTTACACACCGCGGTATTAATAGCACATTACCATAACAATGTATTACAATAGTGTATTAATAACAACAATAACACGCTCTGAAAACATTAAAACGAACGTCATTTCCGCACGCTTTCGGCACATTACCGTACGTACGTCACTCGAGCAAACGTTCGAAAACGTCCAGAGTGTAGAAAGTGTGGCATGCAAATGGGATCGCTCTTTAAACAAATAAACGTTCGGCGAATAAACAAAGCGGAGGAAAACCGAAGCGAGATACCACGTTCGCGTTTGTCGAAGACGACGATATATAATTGAATATATCATCGCGTGGCCGATAGAAAAATCGCGTCGAGGGAAAAACGCGGCAGCGAAGTTTCCTCCCCAACTCGCTCTGCTGGACGGTTTGCCATTGTTTTTCTCCACTGGCTTGGCTTCTCGCCGTCGTCGTTGCAGGCCTGACCTCTTCCCCTTTCGGCCGCCGTTCGTTGACCACGGATAGCACACGGATATACGGCGCACACGGGAGTCGTTACGTTTTATGGCTAATTGTTTTATTATCTTTGACATATTTCCAGTTTACGGCTGCGGCCGGGCCATTCTGCCTCGGCCGCTGTCTATTGTGTGCGATGAACGCCGCTTTATGTGCCACCCTACGCGCTCCTGCGCTCGTTCTTTCTTTCTTTCGCTGGCAATGCGAGAGCCGAGAAACTCAACCTGCTTATCGTCCAACGACGACACTCGAACGGATTTAATTCGCCGCCGTTCGAACCATCTCCATCTGGGAGTAACTTTGCCTCTAATGGATCGACGAGTCTTGGACGTGTCAGACTGTAGTTTGTTCTGCAATTTCTTCGAATTTGTTGATACGACGAGAAAGAAGAATAGAGGAATTGTAGTCGCTAAAAAGTTGGTAAAAATTATTTTCATCAAGACGAGTATAAAATATACTGCAAAATCTAAAACTATGGAACTCTCCCGTTCATTCACAGAGATAACGACAAATAAATTGAACTAAATAAAATCAATGCGCGAAACAATAATACGTAAATAAATAAAACGTAACTTTGTATTCGAAATAAATACGTTTAACGACGTTGAATTAACGTCGGCCAATCGTTCGGAATGCGACTGGAAAATTTTACTTGAAACTCAATCACTCACCATATACTACCTATCTAACTCACTATCAGCCCAGCAACTATTAAACGGCCAACGTGATTCGGCCGATCGTCCGAATTCCTCGAGTCAACGATTTTGAATGCTCGGAGGTCCGAACTACGGACTCTCCGCGTGTCATTTGCCAATTCCTTCGAGGGCCCCGTGTCACATTCCAACGCTGGAAGGACATCGATCACACCCTCGACACTCGCAATTGAGCGTTGCACTCGAGAGTGGCGGCGGGTTTGCTTCCTGACCAGGCGAGCCAACGCTGGGAAAAGGACGAAACGCGTGCGTTTCTCGAAGGAAAGGGGGTTGCGCGACCGCGGAAACAGCAGACTACGGACGCGTTGGAAATTCTTTTTGCCAAAGGTATGCCAATATATCGGGTTCCATCGACACCCTTCGGCTACCGTCCAACTACGTGACTGCTCGTAAGAATGTACCCGTCCTCCGCCCTCTGCTTGCTTAAAATAAATAATGTCCGTCAAAATCGACTCCGATGCTCGAATTCTTTCGCGGATCAAGCCACCCCTTCTCCTCCCCCGACCGTTCTTTCGTTCCGATCAATCGTTTAAGCTCTCTGAAAGAAGCACTGTCCATCAAGATTGTCTGTTTATTCGTTTAGCGAGTGCTGTAAATTTGACAAGTGATTCACAAGTGGCTCTGAATCGCCAAGGATTATCAATATTCGAACGTGTAACTTTGGAGGTGTAAATTTAAATTATTGAATATCTGCGTGATTTTCATTCCCTCTTGATATTTTAGATTTCTCAAATTATCACCGACACATTAAATATCTTCACTTTATTCCTCGCTGTTCTTCCATTGCATGTTTCTGGTTTTCCAAATTGTTCCAGATATTCCATATATTCTACTTCAACTTTCTTTCTTATCTTTTGTCTTAATTAGAGTAGAAATATCTCAAGTCGCTCTCACGTGAATCGAAGGGAGATAAATATTTACGTACATTTTCATTAGCCGAAAGGGAAAATTTATTTGCAAGTGTATATGCAACCCTTCTACGTTTCATTTCTAAACGAAATCTCTCTTCGTCGTTGTTCGAAATTTTCGACTCTAGAAAAATGGCCACTTTTTAAAATAGACGCGTGACGAAATCTACGAGAAGATGGTAGGTTGCGAGTTCTGTGTTCTTCGCTGCGCGGGGCTATAATTTCGCTAAAAGAGATGATTTCCGAGGTGATCGCGGAGGGTGCTCCGGAAGAGGCGATGGTGGTCCGCGAGTCGTTCGCTGTTCCCTTGTATAAATCAATGTCTCTCCCTGGCACATGGCGCATATAGCACCGTAATGTCGTCCAAAGGCCTCGATATATTCGCTGGAGGGTCGCGCGCCCACGGACTCGCAGGTCATTCCGACATACATCACGCCATTGTCAACTTGCAGTCTCCCTTCTCGCACGCCTAACCGTCTTACCGCTTTTGTTCCGTTTAATTTCTTACGACTCTTACGGATCGAACGGTGTTGAGACCAATTTTAGAGAAACTCCTCGAGATCACAAATTTGTGCAATTTTGTCGGGCGTGCTGATGACTGTTACGCGAAATAGATTCACTCAATGTTATAACGTGGTTTATAATTTCATATTCTAATTCTGCCTTTTTTTTTTTTTTGGTCTTTTTCTTCCATCTAAAAATTTGTTACACGGATTAATGAAAATATTCCAATACTTGTTGTAGAAGAATTTTACCCGCATACGTATATGTACACATGTTGGACAAAACATTTTAAAATTTAATATCGTAATTAAACACGATTTGTACGACTGTATTGAAGATGCAAGATAATGTAAAATTGGTCACGAGTATCGTGAATATTATTAAGAGTTATACCTGTACCATTGATATACTTGTAATTTCTATGCATACACTTTTATAATTACACTAAATGTCATCGACACAATCACCGGATTGTCGATTCTCATTTTACAAAACGCGTTGATGACAAATCGATGTAAATAAATCGTACATTGAAGTTCAATAACTACACACGTATATATATTCAAATATAATAAATATTTAAATCTATTTTCCCCTCGATAAATCGATAAATCGATCGATCCCCCCTCCCCCTCAAGTGTGTGTATATCGAATTCTGTTAGACGCACGACTCGCGGAATGGAACGAAAAGGGAATGGAACAAAACGAAAAATCTGGCCAGAAAGCCGAAGGGATTCGAGGCTTTCGGTTCGGTATCGCGGCGTGTAGCGATGGATTTCGGGAGGTTTCACAGAGGAACCAGAAAGAGAAAGAGAGAGAGAGAGAGAGAGAATGAGAGACACGAGGGTGGAACAAAGCGAGGGTGTTGAACGCAACCGATGTTCACTTATTGGTGGCGTGTCTGCCGGCATGGTGCAGTTACCCATGGACCGCAGACGCTCGAGTAGATGCCGATTTTCTCTCTTTCTCTCGTGCTCGTTCGCGGTGCGTGTGCACGCGTCCTTCCGCGTGGTGGTGTTTCGGAGAAGCGTGTGGGTGGAGGCCGAAGGGTCGGGAAACAGGTGGCGCCAAAACCACAGCCCTGGGCTGTAGCTGTCAAATATTGCGGTTGCTTTAAAAATCGATCGTTCCTCTCTCCACCTCCCACCCCACAATCATCCCTCGTGGCCAACGCGGCAATCTTCCCCGTCGAGACGCGCTCCCTCCCGCCGGAAAATCGTCCACGGCCAAACGATGCCGCGTGACGGGCTACCGGCGAAAGGAAGTTGAAGGAAACGTTGGATTCTTGCTCGGTATCTCGTCTGGCTTCTCGGTTCGGTTCCTTGAAACGAACAGTTACCATTTTTTCGTCGCGCTACGGGCCAAAGAATCAAAAATGGGTTAGGTGTATCGATTTCGACACGCTGTTCTTCTTATTTATTATTTCACGATAGCGCGGTATTTTTTTTTTTAAATATAGCTTTCTTTCACGAACAATTTTTTAACATTGGAACGTAGATTTAAAAGTCTAACTACTCCGCGTGGTAAGATAATTTTTATTTTCTCAAAGATACACGCCGCTCTCAAGTTCCTGCAGTTTCAATACTTTGCGGAAACTACATCTACACACGCACTGTACGAAAATGTAAGTACAATCTGTCGAATACGCCTGTCCACGAAACGCCCTCGCTCTTTTTACATCGTTGTTGTTTGAATTGCCGCTTAATCTCGGATGTATCCGCTCCGCGCGCAATTTATCGAGATAATGATTCCTTCCGTGAAAAAATAGAGTGACCTTGAGCCGTTGGTACCCTTCGGTCACTCATTAGACAATTTAAGACACGTTATATCCCAATTCGCCGGTCCATTATCTGAAACTACATCGGCTTCTCGGAACAGTTCCTCTTCGGGGGCCAGCTATTGAATAAGATAACGACCTGCAACCCCATCCTCGCATAATAAAGATCCGCCCGGAGCATCTCGCGCTCTGCCTTTTAACTCGTTTTCAGCCGGATGACGAAGTTCATTACGGCCACGAAACGGCGAACGCCAGCCTGCCTCAGCCTTACCCTGTTTTATTATTATTTCCTGCAACACCGTTCCCTCCTTCTTTACGCGCACATCGGGCGTCGTGTCTCGGTGCTCTCGTCGTCGCACCTAACGCGGAAGTTGAACGTGAAGTTCAAGTTGAAGTTACCCTTGAAATGTGGTTCGAGTGGTTGGCCGCGTTTTGGTTTTTTTTTTTCTTTTATCGTGACATACGTAAAGTGTGTGAAATCGAAGAGTATCGTAGAAATCAGCATCGAGCTGTGATTATTCGCCATTCGTTATCGAAGAGAATGTATATTACATGGTACATGAGTAATATTGTTTTTTTGATACTCTACAAAATTTTATTTTATTTAAGAGTCGATGCAGTTTTAACCTCCATCGTTATTGACAATCTCTCTATTCCTTTTGGATGGTGATTATTGAAAAATCGCAAGTCGTTTGTAAAGTATTAATTAACGAAGGTGATTTCGAAGTAGAATGTTAATTAAATGTTTGTTAAATTTGGAAGAAACGATATGGGTACACAAGTATCACGTGAAATATTGGGTTTAAGCGTTAGTTAATCGCTGTTCTTTAATTGGAGATTGTTTGGAAGGCACATCATGTTCTGCACATTCAGAATAGAATTTTGAATGTTACTTCTTTTCTAGATGAGTTTTTTTTGAAATGTGTACGTCCACGTTCACTATTCTGAACGTTTTCTTTTGAAATTCTCTCTCACCCACCTTATTCCCCAGATATTTCTCCAGATGTTCACCTTGACAGAAGTTTCAAATCGTTCTTGTGTCAGACGATGTTCAGAGACAGAGCCTCTATAATTCAGCCTTTCTGAAAACCAAGACTTCTTCTCGAAAAGAGTATTCTTTCCATTGAAATCCCGCTTCGATCGAAGAAAATAATTTTTGAAAATATTGCACGCGACGCGGCTCAACGCTCAATTTCACGAATAGGAAACATCGATCAGCCGTCGAGGAATTTTCTTTCCTGAAGTTTTCGAAAGTCCGAAAACTTGAAGATGAAGCTAAAACTGTCTCATGTCGCTCGAGCTGTGACTCTCTCTGTGAAGAAGACGAGGAGGAGGGCTCGATTTTGAGGGAGAGAGAGAACGATCTCGCAGGAATTTGGGTAATTTTTATTGAGAGACACTGGTGGCAAGCGTGGCCGCGGGCCAGGACGGGCCCGGGTTTTAGTTGGCCGGTCCCGGGGGTTGCTGCGATCGAGGTGGGGCCCTCAGTCTCCTCTTCATTTTCTTCCTTTTTTTCTTTTCTTTTTTTTTCTTTCTGTCCCTTTTCTCTTTCTACGGCTGCTCGACCGCCAGACACGTAATAACACGTTACACGGCTGCCAGGGACCGCGGGGCCGAAAAACGTCGAAACGTAGCACAAGCGCGCAGCGACCAAAGTTAAACAGCACCCTGCGAGGGGTCGTGCTGGAAACACAGGGACACCGACACCTAATAACCCCTAATCTGCGCGAAATCCCATAACTGGGGCCTAACTAAATGCTGTTTCATAGCTGGTACGCGCGACGACGCCCGCTATATAACCAATTCGCAAAAAATCTGTGTCTTTTCTCTGCGTGTAGATTCTCGCGAAACCTTCTCGGCTCTCCCCTCCTCTGTCGTTTTAACTGACATCTCGATTTGTGGTTCGTCGATCATGTGGTGTCTTCGCTTCCAAAGCAATACTTTAGAAAGTAGATCGATTAGGTGAGATGTAGGTTGGTAAGTTTTGCACAACTCGAAATATTCAAATTGCAAACGGAAGAGTTACGTTAATGAAGTAATGCAACGTTGAAACGTATCGTATAAACCAAAAATTGGGTTTACGATTTACTGAACTATTCTTGTCGTTATCCCACGAAAAGTTACTACCACTGATAACAGAATCTCTAAGCACACTTTCGAACAAGGTCTAAATTCTAAATCAAAGTTTCATCACTATGAAATGGAGTATTTGATCTTATTTCAAAAGCCTAGTTTTCTATACTTATTTACATCGTTTATTAACTCTTTGATAATGTCCAATCGGAGTTTGTCCCAATCGTTCTAATATATTAAAGCAGAGACTGAAAACCGGAATATTTTGAGGTTTAGGTATTACACCCAGAGACTAAAACCGAAATATTGTGAGGTTTAGGTATTATACCGGTATTTGCTCCCATATTATCGCAATATAACCGCTATTTGGGAAATTGGTTTTAATACCGGTAAGAGACGGTCGTATCGGTATTTTCATACGTATTTTATGGGTATTTGACGTCCACAAGGGTAAAAATACCGCAATATATACGCTTTACTGACGAAAACACATTTTTCATTTTCTACGTACACTGATTCTTATTAATATTCGGACATCATGCTATTCAAAATATTGTTGTGGATTTCGATTGTTTATAATAGTAAATTTGGATTAATTTTTTAATAATATAATATAACATTCATTATAGTTTATAGTTTATAGTAACATAAATTTTATTTATTTATTGCACATACTTTTCTCAATATCAAACAATAAACTGAACTATGTCG